>NW_015160857.1:782942-809684 GCF_001447785.1 Gekko japonicus | reverse complement strand
GGGCCACAGCCATCTGAGGGGAAAACTCTATGTTTTCCCCTCAAATGACTGTGGCCCCGCCCCCAGCGTGCCCGGCGTCATCAAGTCACATCCGGCTGACGTGCATGCGGTGCGTGCACGCTTTGTGTGCGCGCGCAGAAGACACCATCCGGGAGCCCCCCGCCGCAGAAGAAAAATGACTTGGCAACCCTATCCTCGAAAGACACCTACCATTCAACCCCCCCTCCCCAAAAGCCCTGGCAAACAGGCGGGCCTTGCAGCATCTCCTGACAATCTCTAAGGAGCTGGCCCTCCTCATCTTTTCAAGGAGCCCCTTCCACAGGGCTGGAGCCACAACAGAAAAGGCCCAGGCTCTGGCCGATGCCAGATAGGGTTGCCAGGTCCCTAACTGCTGCCAGCGGGGGAACTGAGCCTCTTCGTTGGGATCTTCTGCAATGACGTTACCCGGAAGTGACTCCATCGCGCTAGGCATGTCACCAGGGGGACGTTCTAGCATTCAGCAAAAAACTCTGAATGACATCTATCCATCCATAGAGTTTTAGGCCGAGTGCTAGAGCATCCCCTGGCGACGTGCCCAGCATGATGATGTCACCTCTGGTGGCATCATCACGCCAGGCACGTCACCACAATCCCAGCACTTTGGCCCCCTGCTGGCTGGATCCAGGCTGGCGGGTCGGGGGGCCCTAAAGCGGGCAACCCCCCACCCCCCAGGGGAAATGGCAAGCCTAATACCAGATAGGCCACCCTAAGCGGTGTGATAGCCAGCACGTGGCTGCCTGATTACTGTAGCTGGAGCACAGAGACATATGGAAGGAGACAGCCTATAATGTTAGCAAGTGGCATAGGCAAACAGAGAGGCATTTGGATTAAGTGAAACACATTTGTGGAACTAGCGGAGAATTTACTTGAAACCATTGTTCCAGTGGAAGTCCCCAGTCTTTTCTATTCCGGCCAAAGGTCCTCAGGCTCTTCGTTCTATGTTGTACATCACAATGAATTTCACAATTCATGTCACAGAGGAAGACAATTGAATTAATGGGCAAAACGTTCAGGACAGATCAAAGGAAGTAGTTCTTCCTGCGTGACATTGTAAAGTGGAGCAACTCAGTGTCACGGAATATAATGACAACTGCTAGTTTAGATGGCCTTAAAAGGGAACTTGACAAATCGATTGATGGGTCCTTTACCGACTGATGGTTATACTATAATGGCGAAACCAGATCTCCATGTTCAGAGGGTTGGGAGGGGACAACCAAAACAGGCTTTCACTTATATGTCCATCTTGTAGGCCTTCTGAGGGCAGCTAGTTGGCCACCATGGTAAACAGGATGCTGAATCAGAAGGACCACTGATCTCATCCAGCAGGGCTTTTCTTTAATTAACCCCGGTATTTCAAAGTCTGATATTTATATTGGGATTTATATCCCGCCCTACCCGTACGGCCCAGGGCGGGATATATACAGATACAGTGAAACAGGGCTCTTTTTGTAGAAAAAGCCCAGCAGGAACTCATTAGCATAATAGGCCACACCCAACAGCAGAAACTCATTAGCATATTAGGCCACACCCCTGACAGCACAGCTCATTAGCACATTAGGCCACACCCCCATGTTACCAGAAGTGTGGTCATCCAGCCACACCCACCTTTTGCTTATTATTCTGCTTACCTTGTTTGTTGTCAAAACGGCGGACTTTTTTGTAGCAGGGACTTCTTTGCATGTTAGGCCACACACCCCTAATGTAGCCAATCCTAATGAGTGTCTGCTGTTGGGTGTGGCCTATTATGCTAATGAGTTCCTGCTGGGTGTGGCCAACTTGGGAGCCAGCCGGAACTCCGTTCCTGTGCGTTCCTGTCCAAAACTAGCCCTGCTGAGTGAAACAAGACTTCCTCAAGCCTTACATATAGGTTGGGGGGGGTGTTCGTTACCAGGAAGGTCTAGTTAGAGTCAAGATGCATAAGTAACTGAGGAATAAGTATAGCTAAGAGTGGATTAAGGCAGTTGGTAAGACCTGTGAACAGCAGCAAATTAGCATTCAAATAAAAGAGTTAACAAACAGATGTGAGAACTAAGTTTGAGTCCAATGGCACCTTTAAGACTAACAACGTTCAATTCTGGTTATAAGCGAGAACTGAGTGACTTAGCATGTGTAGATGCACACTTCTTCAGATACATTGAAACAGACTTTGCCAACCATTATATATAGGTGTGTGTGTGTGGGGGTGTTAGTTGCCAGGGTATAAGCAAGAATTCTGGGTATAAGCAAGAACTGAGTGACTTAGCATATTTCACACATTGTCAAGGAGTCCAAAACTGAACCCTGTGAGTCCCCAGGGCAGCTGTACACAAGTAACCAGAAGGTTTTTGAAGTTTATTCCCACTTCTGTCAAAATAAAGATTTATTCTACAGGTAACGCATTACTCTAAAACCATGCAGCAAGAAAACGAGAAAACTAGCTTAACTATCAAACACTTTCCAAGACTTGCGTCAGAGGGCACAAGCCTTAATTTCAAAAGCAGAAGGCCATAGCTCAGGCATCCTCTATGTTGCTAGCAATTGCATTTCAAGCATATCATAGTTCAGGCCTTTATTCCTTCAGAATCCAAGCTAGTCTCTCTTCTTCATGGCTTTTGCTCAGTTCTAGCTTTTGGGCTCAGCAACACCAGGTGAGGATGACATCCAATCAGAACACAGTTTCAGGAGAAGCCTTTAGAAGATTGCCTTATCACCCCTGATTCTCCCCCTCCCATCATACGGGCTGCAGGTTCTCATGAGAAGCTAAAGAGAATCCAGTTTGATGTAGTGGTTAAGAGCAGTGGACTCTAATCTGGAGAACCGGGTCTGATTCCCCACTTCTCCACATGCAGCCAGCTGGATGACCTTGGGTCAGTCACAGTTCTCTCAGAGCTGATCTCTCAAGATCAGTTCCCTCAGAGCTCTCTCAGCCCCACCTACCTCACAGGGTGTTGTTGTGCGGAGGGGAAGGGTAGGATATTGTAAGCCACTCTGAGACTCCTTTGGGAAGTGAAAAGTGGGGTATAAAAACCTACTCTTCTTCTTCCTCCTCTTCTTCCTCTCCTCCTCCTCCTTCCTACCACTATCTCTGGCCTTGAAGATGATAAAAGTTGTGTAGGCCAGGAGGAGACCAATCAGTAACACCTGTAGGGTGGACCAGGCCAGTTACCCTTCACCTTAACCCTGGAAGGGAGGCCAGGGAGTGCTTTGCTTCACACACATCTTCAAATGCCCTTTGTTATGTATGCCTTTCAGAACACTGCACCAAAGAAATATTAAACTATTCATTTTTTATAATATTCACCATTTTGATGTAATGCCTTCCATTCTACCTCCTTACTATAGTTGTCTATCTTGTTGGAAGTCATTGTACACCTGAAGGGCGGGGGGTTGCCCCATCTTGAGTCCTGCCACCCACACATAAGGTACTGCTAATTCAGACAATGGCCCATCAGACTTGTAAAAAAAGATAATCTTTAGGGAAGGCTGAATGAAACATGCAATCATCCAATTGGGGGTAAAATGCAGAAGTCAGTGACATCCATTCATCGTGTCAGCTTTTCAGTCTACAGACAATGATCGTTGACGAGTCAATCCATCAAGTAGACAGCTCGGGGATCACATGTGACGCAGCCCAACTCTGATGAACTGTGTTTCAGGCTAACTTTTAGATAATAAAAAAGCCATCTGGGAAGAAGCGAGCGGGGTGGAGGTTGCAAGGATCAGAAACTGCTTGATACTAAAAAAAATCCATCCAGGGTTCAAAACCTGCTTCTACAAGAACTGCTGCAAGAATTCACTAAGCTGGGATGCCAGAAGACGACAGTACTGCTATAAAAGACTTACCCTGAGATACTGAAGATTAGTAAATGGGAATCCTCCGGCAAAAAAAAAAATACAAAAGAAGTAACACCACCATTAACCTTATCACTCCATGACATTATAAGCGAAACCCATCTTTCCATAAATTTGGTGGTGGAAAGCGCCATCGAGTTGCAGCTGACTTATGGCAACTCCGTAGGGTTTCCAAGGTCAGAGACGAACACAGGTGGTTTGCCATTGCCTGCCTCTGCACAGCAACCATGGGCGTTCTTGGTGGACTACCATCCAAGTTCTAACCAGGGCTGACCCTGCTTAGCTTCTGAGATCTGACAAGATAGAGTTGGCATGGGCCATTCAGATCAGGGCTCCGTAAACTTATCATCCCTTAAAACTTTTATACTTCTTTGGTGTGTCATTTTAGACATGAGCCTCAGGAAGTGCATTAAGGGAGTGTTGTTTAGAAGAGCTTTTGATAGAGTTTAATAGTCAGAGTTGGGTAGGGGCTGTGGCTCAGTGGAAGAGCATCTGCTTGGCATGCAGAAGGTCCCAGATCCAATCCTCGGTATCTCCCGTTAAGAGATCTGGCAGTAGGTGATGTGAAAGACCTCTGCCTGAGACCTTGGAGAGCTGCTGCTAGTCTGAGTAGACAATACTGACTTTGATGGACCAAGGGTCTGATTTGGTATAAAGCAGCTTCATGAGTTGAAGGTTGGCTAGGTGGGCCTCTCTGATGTCTACAGCATCCTAGGTATGTTGAGTTTTCAAATGGTTCTCTGAATATCTGCAGTTCGATGATTGTTATTTCTATGCTTTTCCAGGATTGTTTTCTGCAGGCCACTCCGAGGTTTTTGTAAGGTGAGATATAAACCGCTCAACAGAGCAAATAAGGAATGAATGAACGGGATGATGTCAAAGCGCTACCTCACCAATTAGATTTACCTTGGTGATAACGTTAGTTGAGAGCAACGCTTTATGGATTAACCGCATGGATGACCTCAGCCAATGACTATGTGAATGACACCATGACACTATGTAATCAATTCGATTGTGTAATACGATGGAGAAACAGAGGGGGAGTGAAGTGAAAGTTGAAAAGGGCAATATGAAAAAAAAACCCGGCAAATTTATTCAATACATAACTACATGGCCCCAAAATATGCCAACTCAAAACTTATATCTGGAAAATCTTGTTGGTCTCTAAAGTGCTACTAGACATAGAATGATAGAATCATCACAGTGACCTCCAGGGTCATCTAGCCCTGCACAATGCAGAAAATTCACAAATACCTCCCCCCCACAACCCCAGGGATCCCTGTTCCATGCCCAGAAGAACTAAGAACTGTTCAATGCCCACAAGAACCAAGCACTGATGCAAACCTTCCTGCCCTCCTTCCCATGATATCCTTGTTGATGTAGAACATGGCTGCGGTATTGTCCATCTGAATTTGAACCAACTTCCCATGCAGAAGAGCTGTAAAGGAGTTAAGGGTCAAACGAATAGCTCTCAGTTCCAAGAGATTAATATGTAAACCCTTTTCAGCTTCAGACCATGTGCCCCTGACACACCTATCCCCACAATGAGCACTCCAACCTGAGAGGGAAGCATCCATTGTTAGTGTGACCTGTGGGGAAAGGAACTCAAAAGGAACACCGGGTAACAAGTCTGAGTTAATGGTACATGTATCTAGCTGTTCTACTGCAGACTGAAATGGCTACCCTCCTGAAATTATTTATTTATGTTATTTATAGTCCGCCTGTGCTGGATCAGATGGTCACCACGGATACCATGCACTGGAAACTGGATACACAGTCTGAAATCAAGTCGAGCAACAGAGCCGAAAGTCAGAAAGCCAGGAAAATACTCAAAGGTTGCAGGAGCTAGGAGCAAGGAGGCTAACAGCCAGGATCAGGTCTGAGCACACACAGTTGCTTCTGCACTGAGGCAGGTGCATGGGGGTGGTTATGACTAGGTCCTCCCTTCCCTGGGAGTCAATCTGCCAAGACTCACAGCCCCTCACATTGCCTTTGCAAGAGCTGCAGTCTGGTACTCTTCCTTTGCTCATGCATGCTTAGCAGCTGGCATGCCCTGTGTCTGGGACACTCAGGTAAGCTAGGTGGGGATTCTGGCCTCGGGGTGTCTCCACCTGGGGGTGCTGGGCCAGGCTCTGAATCAGTCTCTCCCTCTGGCTGCACCTCCTGTGCAGCTGCTGGGGCCTCTTCTCCCTCAGGTGCTGTTAAAGGTTCCTCTTCTGGGCTGACTCCAGAGGAGGCTGGGTTGCTCCATGCCTCTTCCTCATCTGAGGAGTCGTCAGCCTCAGCAGAGCCAGTACCCATGACACTGCCTTTCTCCCTGGGACTCAAGACGAATGACACAGACTGAGTCAATACAGTCAACAGGATGGGACATTCAATAAGCAGTGAAATAGGATTAGGAGGTAGATTACAGTCTGATCCCACTTACTGAAAGCTATACACAGAAACATAGACCACACAGTCCCTAATTATTTATCCAAGCAACTTTGTAACCAACTTTGTACAGTGCAACTCTATTACTTGCATAGTTAGCAGAAATCTGGGAGAGGGGGAACCTTCCCGACCTCCTCGAGCAGACCGTTCCATACGGTGGGGGGCACAATGGAGAAAGGATGTGTACTGGCAGTTGTCAATCTGGCACCTTCAGAAGGCCCAGCTCAGACGAATGAAACCATTGTGGTCTACAAGGAATATCGGAAAAGATCATCACAAAAGGTAAGTTTGTTTTTAATGCTGCCAAAACATACATTGAGAGAGCTGCGAGCGCTTTTCTACCCAGCTCAAGGTAACGCCAACGTTGCCGGCACTTGACATGAATTGATTTCCGAGATATGAATAATGCTTGCAAATGAACACAAAAATTCATATGCTTCGAGATATTACAGAGGCAAAGGAATGATGTTTTACACATGAAGTCTGAGAGGGCAACAGAGTGGGCTAATTTACAATACCTTGGGACCCTTGATAAATACTGCTATGGACATCAATACAGTTCGCTAATGTTCTGTTACTCAATATTAGTATCGTGAGGTTGAGTCGAGGAAGCCCATGAAAAATTAAAGGGCATCGTGAAAGTGAATGTCCTGCTGATTCAGCCTCTGAGGGGATTGCCAATGCAACTGTAATGGGAAGTATGTATGTACAAACGGTTGCGTGGAGAAATCATCTCTTTTCCAATAATAATTTATGAAACAAAAAAATTTACACTCCGAAGCTCAGTAATTTATAACTGAACGTCGGCGGTAGCATTGTGTATTTTCTGCTGCCTATAGCAGAATTCATAGCCTGCAGGAGGGCTTTAAAAAAATAACCAACAAATCATAGGTTCTGCACAGACTCAGAGAATGAAACTGAAAATAATTTAAATTATACTTCGAGCCAACCTAAAATGTCCCAAAGCAAGATCGGTATCAAGAAGTAATTCCAGAATGTCAAGAATTCCTATTGGACTAGGTCAAAGGGGACACAGCTATCATATGAGAGAATCTCTATCTTGAGATTCTCAAATGTAATATTGTTTACACATAGCATCAGAGAATCTACTTAACCTAGATGAGAATCCTACTTAATATTTTGGTGAATGTTCCAGAGATGTCTGGATCACAGAAATGCAGACACGGGGATCTTTAGGAAGTCTCCAGCATGTGCACTTGGTGGACTTTGTGGAAATCTCTTTGACAAGAGCTTCATAATTAAACTTTCTGAATGACAAATGTGATCAAGAAAAATGCAGCTCTGTCAATATGCCAAAGGTTCCCTGAAGTTAGCAAGTTTGAAAACTTTGCTCTAAGATATAAATACCTTCAGGTTTTAAAACCACTCTCACATACACACACACACAGAGAGAGAACTTGCCAATTCCAGAACAAGCTGACCTATTTGCACGACCGACGTTTTAGATCGGTGGAAACGGTCAGTTACAACCCTCGAGCCTCCCTTCTGAAATCTTAACACTTTGAAACAATGATGAAGTATTTTTTCCCCTTGAGTTCCTCTCCGTGTTCTGTGAAAAAGGTTTCTCTCTTCAATCCACACCGTACAATGAAAAGCACTTCGGGGAATCAAAGAAAGCCAGGGTGTTGACCTTTCGTTGCGAAGGCTGAAGGCAACAGCAAAGAACCAAGAAGTGGGTGTTTCAGATGAATGATGAGGACCGATTCGCTCAGCACCAAAGCCCCGATCCTTCCTTCCTGCTGCTGGAAAGAAGGTGGGCTATCCAAATCTCAGAGCCGATGATTAAAGAATAGCAACGATGTTCTCCTTGGACCAATTCAATCAACGTGTTCTAAAAAGAAAAAGAATTTCACAATCACAAATGGATTGCTAAGAATAGAGACTCTGAACATAATGGAAACCTGGCTTCAGTAAATCTTGTAGAGGAACCATATCGCTCTCTGGCCTTCAAGAATTTAAGTTCTTGGTGGATCAGAACAAAAATCCTTCTAATAGTCCAACATCCTGTTTCCAGACACAGACAATTGGATTCCCCTATGGTCTCCCAGGTCAGGCAAGACTTTTCCTTGCAGTTTGTCCTCGGCATTTGGTATCCGGAGGTAGACTGCCTTAGAACATGGAGTTTCTATATGACTATCACAGCTGTTTAAAGAGTTCAGCCAGTCCTTTGAGTGTGGCCAATTCTTGGTTAAAGTCAGGTAAGCTAGTGGCTGTCACCGTAACTTGTGGTAGTGAGTTCCATAGTTAATTACACATCACATGAAGAGGCATTTAGTTTTGTTGGTCTTACTTTACTAGTATGCATGCTGTCCTTTATCATGATTGAAATCTTTAAAGCATCCAGCAATTTAAAAATTCTATTTCCACTTTCCATCAGATGCCTTAAAAAGAGTTATAAAATCACAGCCAGTTTGGTCCAGATTTTACATTAAATTCTCATCACGGTGTGCTTTGTGGACACAGAAATTGTTTTGTTTGTGGTGTTGTGTCTCTGGTGACCTGTTAAAATATTTATTTTTAAAAAACTTTTTAGGTGCCCCCTATACAGTGCTGAAGGTGACATTCCATAATCACCACCTATTGCTGAAAATTTCATTCCACTGTCCAACTACAAAACAACTGTACAAACTACAAACCAGAATAAGAATCCACAAAGAATTAGTTTTTCCTAATATTCAGCTGGTACCTCCCCACCCTTAATTAAAACCCATTACAATGAGTCCTACCCTCTTCTGCCAACAGGAGCAGACCCCTGTCTTCCTCTAAGTAACTGCCTTTGAGATACTTAAAGAGAGTAACCATGTCCCCCCTCAACCTTCTCTTCTCTGGACTGAACATTCTCAAGTCCCTCAGCCTTTCCTCACAGGGCTTGGTCTCCAGGCCCCCGATCATTTTCATCGCTCTCCTCAGCACTTGCTCCATTCTGTCCACATCCTTTTTGAAGTGAGGCCTCCAGAACTGCACACAATACTCCAAGTGTGTCCTGGCCAATGCAGTGTACAGTAGGACTATGACATCTTGCGATTTAGATGTTATGCCTCTGTTGATACACCCCAAGACTGCATTAGCCTTTTTTTCCTGCTGCATCCCACTGACTGCTCATATTTAGCTTACAGTCCACCTGTACACCAAGATCTTGTTCATAAACACTGCTACCCAGAAGTGTGTCCCCCATCCGGTATGTGTGCTTCAAATACACTTCTATACAGATGTAGAACTCTGCTCTTATCCTCACATCTGTCCATTTTTCCAGTGTGTTCAGATCTCATTGAATCCTATCCGTTTTCTGGTGTGTTTGCTGCTGCTCCCAGTTTGGTGCCATCAAGAGGAGCAGCATAACTTTTCATTTATTTATTTATTACATTTATATCACACTTTTCTTCTACCATGGAACTCAAGGGAGAGCATGCACTGATGAATCAGGCCTAAGGATAACCCAGTGTAGGGATATCATTGGATACACGCATGCATAAACCAGTGTCAAGGAGGTAGTCTTGGTTTCCATTTCAATTGCCCTATCACTTTTACTGTGGAGAACAGGAGATCTTCCATATTAAAACTACCAAACGGTTCTTGGTATTGTCCTTCCAAGCAAAGTTGTTTTGCTGATTTTGCCAGAGAGCAGTGTCCCGAGTAAATTCTTTGTCACTTTTTCTTCCCCATAAGGATTGCTTTGCTTTTTTTTATCAGAGGAAAGAGTCGTTCAGTGAAGTTGCAGGTGGTAATATTCTGTCCCAGATGTTTTGAGGAAATCAACACATGATGTTCGCCATGGCGCCCTGAGCAGCTGAACTGCTACATCGCTCCTGCTTATGTCTCGGCTTTGATATTTATTTATTTTATTTTATTTTATTTTATTTGTTACTTAACTCTCCTAAAGAGGAGATAATTTTATTGCTTTTAATATAAGAAAGAGGGTAGGTATATAGTGGGAAAAAGAAAAGAGCGAGTGGTGTTAATATTAGTACATTAATCTTTTGTTAATAATAATCCAATCTTCTTTGGCTTCTCCCGTGAGCTGATCGATCGTCTTTCATCAAATCCTGTAGAGAATAAAAGTGTTAATACATTAGTAGTGTCCCTTTGGTTTATTGTTAATAAAGTCTTTTCTTGCGCTCCACGAACCAGTCCTCATTTTCTGGGCATCCTTCCTTTCACGTCTCTCAAGTTATAAGATGGACCTTCTCCTGCTCTGTCTTCTTCTGACTTTTTAACCTCCCTCTCCGAGTCGCTGTCCTCTTTGCTTCCAACCGTCTCCCATTTAGCAAGTACTGCTTCCTCTGACCTGGCGTGTCTCTTCATGAAGTCTTGAGCTTTGAAGATGGAGTCAAATTTCTCTCTTTTATCTTTAAACTTGAAAGTAAGTCCTTCTGGAATCAACCATCTATAGCTAATTTGCTGGTTTTGCAAGAATAAGGTCAGTCTTTTATATGCCTTCCGCTTCATCCGAATTTCAAATGGCACATCTTTCAAAATCTTAACCGTCTGTTCTCTGATCTTCAAAGGCTTTGATGAAGATGCTCTCAAGATTTGATCTCTGATTTTCTGCTTGGTAAACTTGACCACCACTTCTGCCAGCAAGTTATTCAACTTTGTAAAGTTGGAGTAGGCTCTGTAGATCAGATCCATCTCCTCGCTTATTTTATCCGCTTCCAAGCCGATCAGTGGCGCCAAAGCCTCCGCTAGAATACTCCTGAGGTCTTCTTTTTCAATTTCTTTTATTCCTTGAAATTGGAGAGTCAAGTTTGATTTTTCCATCTGAAGCATCAAAATCTTTTTATCTTGCATTGCTTGGTGTTTTTCCAATTTATTGACCTTTTTCTTGACTTTTTGGGTATCTTCCGTCGAGACCAGGCACTTTTGTGCAATTTCCTCCATCTTCTTAGCTGTATCATTCAGTTGCTTCTGCTGGTTACCGAGCACACTTTCCATGTTTGACAACGTTTGATTTATTTTTTGCATTTGCTCCAGCAGAGGGTGCAGTATCTCGCTGTCCTGTTGATTGACAGCCTGCTCAGAGAGGCAGGGACAAGAACCAGAAGTTCCTCCCAGCTTCTTCACCAGCTTCTCCTGAAACTTTTTCTGCCCCGACATCTTTGTTTTATTATTTACTTTTAAAAAGTTTGTGCCGTGCAGCTCTAAAATAGTTTCTCCTGCCTCTCTTTCAACAATTCACCAAAAGGTAACACCACTGTTCCGTTTTTTCACTCCCCCCCTTTTCTTGCTGTTAATACAGTCTCCGTTTATAGATTTATTTTATTTAATTTTTGACTTTTATACCGCTCTGACCCCAAAGGGTCTCTGAGCGGTTTACACAATTATTAAACCTAACGAGGCCACATTATTTGTATGGGAGGTGATAGCCTACCAGCACCCCAGCCGCGGGCTTAGTTGTTGTTCAGTTCCTGGCTCGGCTCGGCGGTTTTTCAGTTCCTGGCAGCTCTTCGGCGCTTCACTTCCTGGCGCCCGGAACAGGTCTTTTAATCCGCGCCTCATTCCAGTCGGCTTCACCCGGTGCTTGGCAATGCGCCAGCTGCAGCTCTGGTTCCATCCCGCAGGCTCCACCACGCCGCGTCGCCACGCCACCAAGCACCATGACTTCCACCTCCGTCCAGCCTTGCGCACGCTGGGTCACCAGGGCTGACTCCTCCTCCTCTGCTGCCGCCGCCATTGCCACCACCGCCGCTCCTGCCACACGTTCTCGTAAGGAGGAGGGGTGCCCCCTGCCACCTAGGGGCAGGTACCCAGTTTATCTACTTGTGTTTTTTACACGCTTTCGAACCGCTGGGTGGACGGGAGCTGGGACTAGGGCCGGGAGCTCACCCCGGCCACGGTGGGTCTCAAACAGCTGTAGTGGCTGTTCACTGTTGTTGAATGTGATATACACATTCTATCTGGAGGTTTTGTTCTTCAGGTTTTTCTTACAAACGTATCCCCAAAAGCTGCTGCAACCTGAACTCTGGATAGAGTTTTTAGCATTCCAACCAGGAGAACTTACTCTAGTCCAGAGTAGTATCCAGATGGTCCTCTTCAGCGCACAGGAAAAATACAACTCAGCATTCCTCATCATGGATGGGAAGTGACGATCTTCTGTTGTCCTATTACATTGCTTATGCTATTAGACTACTCACATGAACAGTTCCTTGGAGGGGGTAGCTGGCACCAATGCTCCCTCTAAGCTGTGGAGTCTTGTGAGCAAAATATTGTACTTTGTAAGCCACTGGCATTAAAGTTGTGAGTGAGCGATTTTGCTCCTGCATAAATGAGTTTGCTCTGGAGCCCTCCTTCCTGAGCGAAGACAAAAATGTGCGAGCGGGAGACTAAAAAACTGTGAGCTAGCTCACACTAACTCAGCTTAGAGGGAACACACGCTGGCACCAGTAGCATCTTAGTCTATTAAGAGTAGCGCAGTATGTATGAAACTGCTGTTTATTCACAATGCGGTGACAATGTCGTTAAGTGAAGCTGTTGGAGAACCTGTCTGGTTCTCAAGGAGTGTTCAGTTAGTTTGCAGGCTAAATTCATGGGACTGATATTAATTATCTGTGTCTTGAGTGTCTGAAACAGTCCCTTCTGAAATGTGTGCCTCCCTCTACCAATGCTTTGTGGGCACCAGGAAAGGTCCTATTGCAGGTGTCCCCAAAGTCAGAAGTATCATAAGTGAAACTATTTCATCGCTCATATTAAGAGAACATAAGAACATAAGAGAAGCCAATGCTGGATCAGGCCAATGGCCCATCCAGTCCAACACTCTGTCACACAGTGGCCAAAAATACCAGGTGCCATCAGGAGGTCCAGCAGTGGGGCCAGGACACTAGAAGCCATTAGAGAAAATGACATTTCTTTCATTTCATTTTTTACTGACTGCCTCCAGGTTCTCATTAAGACAAAAGGCCCTTCCCAACTACCTGCATTCTCTTAACTGAAGATGTCTGGAACTTTCCCTCCCCTATAGAAATATGATGCATAAAACTGCCAATCAGGACAATACTGTTAGGTGGGAAGACTGACTAACTATTCTGATTGGATGATGTCTCTATCAGGCAATATCTGCTCTCCCCTTAGTACCTTTTTACCTCTTGCTGCCCAGGGAACTGAAACTAAATAGCAAGGCACCAGGATAACTGTCAGCTCCTAAATTCTAGAAATATTAATGTTTGGAGTAAGATCTTTTCTACATTTATAAATTAGTATAGTTCAGATCTGATCTTGTTTAGTACATTTCTGATTTCACATCCCACAGATGGTGAGAAGGTGAAGTTGAGAAAGAGTGACTTGCCTGTGATACATAGTGAGTTAATGGCAGAGTGAAATTCAAACTGTGAACGTTCTGATTCATACATCAGTCTCCTAGCCTTTATACTATAAATGTGGGTTTTCTTATGTAATATTTATAACAGTTTTATTGCATTTTGTAAGAAATGACTCTAGGAATCAGTTTTGGATTAAACATGGGGTGAAACGAAAGAGAAATATACCAATAAATAATAAATAGTTAAAATATTTTCATTCACACATCGACATTTATTCTTAGAGGGTTCAAGTTAGTAGTGCAGTAGATACCCTTTTTCTCGTTTAAATGAGGACCAGAAGGGCCATTTTGCATTTGTTTTCCACTAAAAGATCATGAAATCACTGAACTATTCCATACCAATCAGGTCATTTCTGGGCAATATACAGTACTAAAAAGTGCTTTGGTACCAGAGTCTGCCTGAAGCATCCTTTTGTGAACTTGCACATCTGTTTCCTGACTTTTGGAAAGCAGTCCGCGAGCCAAAAACACTGGCAGGGAGTGAGAAACCTTTGTTTTTGGTTTTTTGGTTCTGTTTTTTGCCCTCAGGTCACAGCTGACTTATGGCGACCAGTGTTCCCTCAAAGCTGAGTTAGTGTGAGCTAGCTCACAGTTTTTAGCTTCCAGCTCACACATTTTTGTCTTAGCTCAGGACGGATGGCTCCAGAGCAAACTAATTTATGTGGTAGCCAAATTGCTCACTCACAACTTTAATGGCAGTGGCTCACAAAATAGAATTTTTGCTCACAAGACTCCACAGCTTAGATGGAACATTAATGGCGACCCCAAAGAGTTTTCAAGGCAAGAGACGTTCAGAGGTGGTTGGCCATGGCCTGCCTCTGCATAGCAATCCTGGAATTCCTTGGAGGTCTCCCATCCAAATACTAGCCAGGGACAACCCTGCTTAGCTTCCAAAATCTGACAAGATCGGGCCAGCCTGGGCTATCCAGGTCAGGGCTAAAAAACGTTTACAGCTCCAGAATTTGCAAATGTCGCAAATCCTGAACTGACTAGCAGGGAAACCTAACCAAAGCGATGCCCTTCCCAAGTCCATGGAAGTCAGTACCTTGTTTCTGCCTGCACTCCCTTGGTCTGTTGCGGAAATGGTCTTCCAACACAGAGCACACCTTTCGACAGCACTAGACACTCACTTCCACTCGTGCAAGGCCAATGTCTTTCAAGGAAGGGAACAGGAATGTGTGGTCCACAGAGAAGAACTGCCTCTGTAGTGGACAAAGCAAAATCAAGTGGGGACTATGAGTCTAGAAGCCAGTTTGGTGTAGTGGTTAGGAGCACAGACTCTTATCTAGGAGAACCAGGTTTGATTCCCCATGTTAAGTATGACACTTAACTCGGAGGAACAGTTCAACTAGTGATTTCAGCTTTATTCAGTGAGAACAGCACAAAGACTCAGCCTTGTAAGGACTAGACCAGCTAGACAAATTCCATAGGCAAAAACAGCAACTTATATACAATTCTGGCTGGGATAGCCACACCTACAATGTTTACAGCATCCAATCACATTAGCTACATTACATCCAATCTCAATCAAGAGTTAACATCCAATCCAAACCATTCCCTCCAGAATGCACACCATTGGTCAGTATTTACAATCCACATAACGAGTGAAGCTAGATTATGCTTTACCATTATGTCTCTCAAGACATAACACCCCACTCCTCCACATGCAGATGCTGGGTGACCTTGCGTCAGTCATAGTTCTCTCAGAGATTTCTCTCAAGGGCAGTTCTCCCAGAGCACTCCCAGCCCCACCTACCTCAAAGGTAGGTCTGTTATGGGGAGAGGAAAGGAAAGGAGTTTGTAAGCCACTCTGAGACTCAGAGTGAAGGGTGGGCTATAAATTCAATCTTTTCTCTTCTTCTAGATTCCAAGCCGAAGGCTTTAAGCCATACCCCGATTTATTTTTCCACAACTGGCATTTCCCTTAGTGGTTAGGAGTCCAGACCTGGATGCCCCAGGGTAGCTTGATCTCATCAGATCTTGGCTGCCAAGCAGGGTCCCAGAATGGTCCCAGAGTGGAATGGCAGTCCTTGGGACTAGCAGAAGTGTTTTGGGGCTAGGATGACAGCCCCCAGAGCAGAATGATGGTCCCTCTGCATAGAATCCGTGTTCTTGTTCTGGAATAACAGTCCCTGGAAGTAGGGAAAATATTCTGAGATTGGAATGAAGGCCCCTAGAAGGAGCAGAAGAGCTCTAAGGAAGAAAAGGAAGGGAGGGAGAAGAAGAAGAAGAAGCCACCAAGGAATACTCTACAGAGGAAGGCAATGACAAACCACCTCTGCTTCTCACTTGCCTTGAAAGCCCCTTGCTAAGTTCACTGTAAGTGGCTTGTTAGTTGATATGAGGAGGAGATTAGATTTATACCCCACTTTTCATACCCGAAGGAGTCTCAGAGTACCTTACAATCTCCTTTCCCTTCCCCTCCCAACAACAGACACCCTGTGAGGTAGGTGGGGCTGAGAGAGCTCTTCTGAGAACTGCTGTTGAGAGAACAGCTCTGAGTGAACTTGTAACTGACCCAAGCTCACACCAGCTGTAGAGTGGGGAATCAAACCTGGTTCTCCCAGATTAGAGTCTGTGCTCCTAATTGCTACACCAAACTGGCTCTTGGTAAGAAAAGAAGCACAGGACGCTCCATAAATGGAAACCCCGCCCCCTTCATCTGGTTTGGTCCTCAATGATGAAGCTCACTTGGTGGGTTTGTACCAGTCCCTTCTCCCGGTTTTGTCTACTTCAAAAGTTCTTGTGAAAAACAGAGGGAAGAACCCATCTACATTGTCCTGATCCACCTGGAGGAAATACAGGACTGGAATGTGATGGATACTTCAGTTTATCTCTATTCCAATAAAGATCTGGAAAGAATGAGTAATATGCTACCTTAGGCTGTAGGACATTTCTTCCATCCCAAGGAACATCCCATGGAAGGAAAAGCCAGTTAAGGCTCTTAGGCTGGGAGAAGGCTTTAAATTTTGCTTATTTGAGTGATAGGATAGAATAGAGGCCAATAAAAGTATTCAATGCCCTCTGGGGATCCCAGTGTACAGAGCCATAATCCAGGCCATTATACTTTAAATCTCTCCCTCTGGAGTTGATGGGACTTCAAAGTGCTTTTCTTGGATCGTATCCATAAAGCCAGCGAGAATTCCCCTAAATCTTTTGTGAGTTTGATTCCATTCTTCATACAAAACCTTTTTTCGTTACAGTGTGAGGGGGGGATGGAGCTGTGGCTCAGCGGTAGAGTATCTCTTTGGCAGCCGTAAGGTCCCTGGTTCAATCCCCAAAGACTCCAGAGATAAGAATTAGGTAATAGGTGACGTTAAGCAAACTCCGGAGCACAACGGAGGTCAGGAGGGCCTGGCGTGATGTGGTCCATGGGGTTGCAAAGAGTCGGACGCGACTGTGCGACTGAACAACAACATCAACAAATAGGGGATGTGAAAAGACCTTTATTTGAGACCCTTTATTTGAGCCGCTCTCAGTCAGAATACACAGCACTGATCCTGATAGACCAAGGGCCTGACTCAGAAGAAGGCAGTTTCTTGTGTTCGAGTGGTCCCTGAGGCAAAAGCTAACTATGAGAGAAGGTTATCTAACACTGAATTAAGGTTCAGAACACAGCAATGGCTGAGTGCTCCTTCCTTTGTCCTTCCTAAACTATGTTGAACTATTTGAAATCACAATTTTAAAATGAACCAAACAAAACTAGTTGCAGCCCCCCCCCCCCCCCAGTGGAGGCGGGGGTTTCCTGCCACTAGGCCCTGCCCCCTGGCCAGCGGGGCGACTTACCTGGAGAAAAAGAAAGGCCCAGGCCTTCTCACTAGCATTGCGCAGGAAGTGACATCATCACACCAGCAACATCCAGGCAATGCTCAGGTATTTGTGTGTGGGGGGGAAACCCTCTGTGGTAGAAGCTTGGTTTTACCATAGAGTTTTTGCCCACATATCAGAGTGATGCCTGGATGTTGCTGGTGTGATGATGTCACTTCCTATGCAATGCCAGTAATGAGGCCTGGGCCTTCCTCTTTCTCCGGGTAAGTGCCTCCCCTTGGTCCCTTGGCAGTTGCCAGAACGAACCTGGTAACCTTAACAACAACAATAATTAGTCTGAGCCTTTAGCAAGGTTTTTGTATACATAAAAGTATATGATGCATTTTAAAAACTTTTCCCTTTTACCATGCAGAATCTCCAGTCGCCCTTTTCTTTATTTTTTTTTTAAAACATTTTGCTGTGCTTGACAAAAGGAAAAAAAACCCAAACAAAGTAAAATGACTAAAGGCCAAAAAGGAAGACAAAATAAAACTTTCAACATCTAAAAATCAATAGATGAAGAAGGGGGATTTCTTTTTAAGTGTATTTACACAAATGACTTTCTAATCTTCTCTGGAGAGGTAACAGCTTAAAATGCCAAAATGCAAAACATAATAAAACCCTACCTACCCTTCATGAAGCATATGATTTATATTTTAAAACTTCATTACAGGCATTAAGTGAAAAGCATCGGATAGAGTGGCCCAAAAAATCAGTGGTGTTTTGACCCTACAGAGACTGAATGAGCTTATAGCTCAGTCTAAGGCTATGAATGGGACTCCAGACCTGATTCAGGCTTATGAAGGAGTCATCAAACAGCTTGTAGATGTGATGATATTAGGCCAGGACCAGGCAAAAAATGGAAAGAGGCAGCAGAAAGCCACTTGGTTTGATAGGGAGTGCCTTGAAGCGAAGGCCCATGTACGATCTTTGTATCAGATTTATAGGAGTTCTTGTTGTGAGTATTTCCCAACAGTATATTTTGAAGCCAAAGCATCCTTAAGTAAATTGTTCAGAGAGAAAAAAAAAGCCGCCCTCCAGAAAAACTGGGAGCCTCTTCTCCAAGCCACAATTAGCAATGATGCTAGGAAATTTTGGGCGGTGATTTCCGAGGCTCTAGGCAGGAACAGAACTACGAATTCCCCAATTACCGCCAAGGCCTGGTACGAACATTTCCTGAAGATCTTTTCGGTAGATGGAAGGAGTGAAATTGAGGATCTCGAAATCAGTCTAGGGGATTGTCCCGAGTGGCCGCCGGTGCAGGATGTGGAGATTGCCACGCTAATTGCTCAAATTAAGGCTGGGAAGGCGCCGGGACCAGATGCAATTCCCCCGGAGGCCATTAAAGTGATTCCGGAATGGTGGGCGTCCTTCTTAGCAGTTCTATTTACTGCTATAGACAGGACAGGAATAATACCTGAAGCATGGACCAATGCTATTATCGTTCCAATTTTTAAAAAAGGTGACTGTAGATCACCTAGTAATTATAGGCCCATTAGCCTGATTTCCATACTAGGGAAACTCTATGCAAGCCACTTGGCGTCTAAACTTAAGGCCTGGA
This sequence comes from Gekko japonicus, assembly GCF_001447785.1. Lineage (NCBI taxonomy): Eukaryota > Metazoa > Chordata > Lepidosauria > Squamata > Gekkonidae > Gekko > Gekko japonicus. Next base: position 790,680 of record NW_015160857.1, on the reverse strand, counting down.
TGGCTGAACAAAAAATCCTAGGTATAGAACAAGCAGGATTTTGTCAGGGGAAGTCAACTCTGGATCACTGTATTGTGCTAAGTCACTTAGTGAATAAATACAAAAAAGGGAAAGGGTCCAAGTTGTATGCTGCCTTCCTGGATCTGAAGAGTGCTTTTGATACTGTCTCAAGGGAGCTTCTATGGAAGAAGTTAAGGCTGTTGGGAATTGAAATGAGATTGCTCCTGTTGATTAAGAAATTATATACAGATACCACTTGCCAAGTAAGAGGCTCTAGGGATGGTGATTTAACCCCGAAAATTTCCATCAAAATAGGGGTTAAGCAGGGCTGTGTATTGGCTCCCCTCCTTTTTAATCTTTTCTTAAATGATTTGGCCACGGGGTTAGAGAGGATTGATGGTCACAGCCCAATTATGAGCTCGCGACCGGTGCCCCTGCTATTGTTTGCAGACGATGCTGTAGTTCTTTCTAGGTCTGAAGTAGGGATAAAGAGACTGTTGGCACATTTTATAGAATATTGTGAGCTGAACGGATTATCTGTGAATTTTGACAAAACTAAAATAATGGTGTTCGGAGATTCCTGGAAACCCATCAACTGGCGTGTTAAGGGTAACACCATTGAACAGGTGAAGTGTTTTAAATATTTGGGAATTAACTTTCATCATAGTGCAAGGTGGGTAGCCCACAGATCAGAAGTAATTAAATCTGCGAACAGCTGTGTGCTAGCAATAACCCGTTTCTTTTTTACCAAGGGTAACCAGTATGTTCCTGCGGCCCTAAAAGTGTTTCAGCACAAAATTGGAGCGAAGCTTCTTTATGGGGTGCCCATTTGGATCACAGCTTTTAACAAAATGGTAGAACAACTCCAATCCAATTTTGTGAGGAAAATATTAGGGTTGCCCCTGTGTGTTTCCTACGCCGCTATTTGTTTGGAAGTCAATATGATACGCTTGGAAACAAGGGCTTGGATAATTACCTTCAGATTTTGGCTACGTTTGCACTTTAGGAACTGTCCCAATAGCCTTATTACATATCTGTTGGAAGAGTCTCATTGCTCTGAGTGGTTTGCTGCTATAGAAAGGAAAATCGTCTCAATAGGGTTATGCGTGAATGATATGATGTCCTTATCTGAAGCACACATCTTTGCCCTGCTCAAACAGAGATTAATTGATATTGAGATGCAAGAGCTTAGAGCCTTGGCTTCTGGTAGATGCTCCCCTTTAAGATGGGCACGTTTTCCGATCAACACCCCTGCACAATACTTATTGGATTTGACTTCTCCACAGTTGCGTAGAGCATTTATGCTGGCCCGCTTTAACGTGCTCCCCTCTGCGGTTTTAGCAGGAAGATTTAAGAAAATCCCCTACTCTGTTAGGTTTTGTGATTGTGATTCAGAGGAGATTGAAACAATCGAACACGTATTCCTCCACTGTAGTTTGTATGATGACATTCGGGCAGTCTATCTAGAAGCCATACTTAAGAAAGATGTCAAACAATCAGATGACAGAATGTTGTACCGTTTATTGGCTTCACAAAATACAGTGGTTATTGAAGCGGTGGCTAATTTCTGTAACTGCCTTATAATGAGGAAGTTATGTGTTTAATCAATGAACTGAAGGGTGACTGTTTATGACTCTGATCCATGCCAATAAAGGTTTTGAATTGAATTGAAGTGAAAAGCATAGGGGCTGTGGCTCAGAGGAAAAGCCTTTGCTTTGTATGCAGACGAGGAAGAGATTGGATCTATACCCTGCCCTTCACTACCCAAAGGAGTCTCAGAGCTGCATACAATCGCCTTCCCTTCCTTTCCCCACAACAGACACCCTGGGCGATTTCACACTAGAGCTGGCTCAAGGCGCAGCCGCCATTTGCCCCGACACTATTTGTCAATTTCACACCCGAAGCTGCGGGGCTGCATTTTGACTCGCGGCTTAGCCCGATTTCCTCCACAGTTTCATGATCAAGGTTTTTGAGGATCACGAAACTGTGGAGATAATCGGGCGAAGCCGCGGGTCAAATGCAGCCCCGCAGCCCCGGGTGTGAAGTTGACAAATAGTGTCGGGGCAAACGGCGGCTGTGCCGCGAGGCAGCTCTAGTGCGAAATCGCCCCCTGTGAGGTAGGTGGGGCTGAGAGAGCTCTTTCAAGAACTGTGACTGGCCCAAGGTCACCCAGCTGGCTGAATGTGGAAGAGTGGGGAATCAAACCTGGTTCTCCAGATTAGAGTTCACCGCTCTTAACCATTACACCACACTAACTTCTGGGTAATAATTAAACAAACAAACAAAAGGTCCCAGGTAAAAACCCCATCATCTCCAGTTAAAAGGACCAGGCAGTAGGTGATATGAAGGACCTCTGCCTGAGACCCTAGGGAGCTGCTGCCAGTCTTAGCAGGCAATACTGACTTTGATAGACCAAGGGTCTGACTTAGTATAAGGCAGCTTCATATGAATTGTCCTTATCTGCTAGCCATGGTCCTAATTTTCTAATTTCCATCTCAGGTGAATCACGGCCCCTCTCTTATCTCTTCTTTTTTTCTTATGAAGGATGCTTCATTTAAACCCTAATACCAGTGTCATTCTGTGGAACTGCTAGACTTGCTAGCCATTCTGTAGAACTGAGCACTCTTCGCAAGGTGTCATAGAATCCCAGAGCTGAAAGTGCAACCCCCTGCTCATCACATGGAATCCAAAGCAAATCTTCAAAACAACTTCCATCTGTCCAGGAGGTGGTGATGAGCATAAGTCATACCTGTTACTTTCTCCCTCTCTTCTGTCCCAAGTGGCATTTCCAGCACCTTATGGACTTGGCTTGGTCGCTTTGTGCAGGGAACTGGCCCTACACATGAAGTAAGTGGTCTGGTGTCCTGCTGTTTGGGCTGTGGCTCCGTGGTAGAACATCTGCATGGCATGCTGAAGGTCCCGGGTTGAATCCCCAGCATCTCTAGTTAAAATGATCAAGTAGTAAGTATCCCCTTTCATATTGTTCATAAGTAGCCAGGCTCCCGTGATCTTATCAGGTATCTTGGAAGTTCAGCAGGTTTAGCCTGCTTAGTATTTGGACGAGAGACCACCAAAGAAGTCCAGGGTTGTGGACCAAGACTTCCTAACCTTCACTTCCCTGTTAAAAGGGAAGTGGTGAAGCAAACAGCAAATGGTACATCAACACCCTGAAAAGGTCGGCCTGGTAGTACCTTGCTCGGAATAAAAACACAAACATTCCTTGCCTCCACGCCCTGACAGGAACAGTAACTAGAAGGGGCACTATCTAAATGCATTGTTGTCGGAAGTGACAGGACCCAGAATGGGAAACAGGCCGTTCTCATTACAACCTTGAGACGCTAACCTTTGCTCTCTCCCTCAGATGCCTTACCTGGCTGTCAAGTATTCGCCCTTTTTCTTCACAGTATTTTCGTTTGTTCTTTAAAAAAAAAAATGTCACTATAGGAGGAGGCGGGAAGCTGAACTCCTTGGACCTCAGAGTCCTTCTATCCTTCTCTCCCATACTGGAATTCTGCATAAGGCCTCATTTTTCTAGAGATTAAAAAGCCCACAATAGACACACAGGAGGTGCGTTTGTGCGGCAGGGAGATAGTGGATTGGGGAGAGAGAAAAATATGAGGCATTAAACCCTCTAACCATGCAGTTATAGAAAAAAGGAAGGGTGAGGGTGGGCACTGAGAAATATTTGGCTTTGCGTTCCCCGTTTCCCAAGGTCCTGCTGGTGCGAAATATCTCCCTCAGGTTTTCCGCTCCATCTTCCTTATAAATGATTCACTTTGATCAGAATCCAGTGTGAATTCTCTCCCACCCCACCCGGCTCCGGCTCCTCTTTCAGAGGCAGTATTCCCCTATCACAGTGATGAAATCCTTGACAGCTCAGTGGGGGGTGAAGATGAGGAGGAGAAGGAGAAAAAGAAGATCCTTTGAAAGACGAGAGTGGGGGGAAGAAAGGGTGGGGAGGATTCAAAAGTCAAGCCCCAGACGACAGGATAACAACCACACTAGAAATATGTGGGACACACTGGAGAATGACAGCTAATTAACTTGGGGACTGATTATCCTATAGAAAAATGACACCGTTTGCTGTAAGACCCTCAAACAGAAAATAAATCAATTTTTGGCTGGAAAAAACCTGCCATCTTTAGCTCAAAAATGTGTATTTTGGGTAAGGAGAACCCGTCTGCATTATGTTTCTGATTGCAACTCTGATCATTTCAATCAATGTTTTTTTCTCCCCCCCCCCAAAAAAAGGTCTTTCATCTGAATCTCAGCTACCTTTTGGAGTAAACAAGGCTGAAGCGAAGAGACCTGAGTCAGAAAAGAAATGGAGGCCAGTTTCTTTGGGTTGATAAGATGTAGGTTGAATATTATGGGCTTTCCAGCAATAAGAGGACAGAAGTTCTAAAATAGTCCGCCATCAACAGCTATGAGGGCAAAGATTATCATAAGGTTTAAAACTGAACTTGGTATATTTGAAGGATATGGGTTTATCTGATGCGTTAGCGACCTTACTTGCGAACTCTGGGAAGGATTTCCCCCCACTATACTTTGCGGGTTTTGATCTTGTACTGCTTCTAACAATTGCAAGCCGGCACAGCAGGTTGCCTTGCCTCTTCCTAGTGAGTGTTCAGGCTTCTTTTCTGAATGTAGGGTTGCCAACCTTCAGGTAAAACCTGGAGTCCTCTCACAGTTACAGTTGATCTCCCTACGACAGAGATCAGTCCCCCCAGAACAAAATGGCAGCTTTGGACAGCAGAACCTATGATATCACACCCCTTCCTCCCTGAGGCATTGCCTCCAAATCCCCGGGAAAATCCTAAACTGACATTGGCAACTCTACCTAAACTGAAGAAGTATGAGTAAGTAATAATAATAATAATAATATACTTTATTGTCATTGTACATAGTACAACGAAATTAAGGTGCGATCATTCGGTGATCTACAAGCATACTCATATGCACTCACACAACCATACTCATATACACTCACACAACCATTAGGGTTCACATTGCAACTTAACCACCAATGTCACCCAAATTCCAATTCATACAGCATTTAAAGCAATAATAGCTCTCGAATAAAAACTGTTTTTTAATCTGTTTGTCCTTGTTTTGATTGTCCTATATCTTCTACCCGAAGGCAGCAGTTCAAACAGGGAGTGTTCAGGGTGTGACAAATCCTGCAAAATGTTCTTTGCTTTTTTCAAGCATCGAGAACTATACAATTCCTCCATGAGTGGGAGAGGACAGCCAATAATCTTCTGGGCTGTGATGATAACTCTCTGGAGTGCTTTCCTATCCACAGCCATGCCTGGAAAATGCATTTGTGGTCCTGCTCGGAGGATGCCAGCTAGCAGGACACTGACGAATGCTAACAATCATTTTAATTAGGGTTACCAACCTCAAGGCGGGGCCTGAAATTCTCCCAGGATTGCAACTGATCTCCATACTCCATACTTTGCTCTCCAAAGTGGCCACTTCATCAAGGGAACTGCATGGCGCATCCCTAGTCAGCTCCCTCTCCTCCCCAAATCTCCAGGAATTTCCCAATCCAGAATTGACCATTTTAAAAGCCTAAACCAGATTCTGGCATAACAAAAGGACGCTCCATTGGTGGCTTCCTGTGGTCTCCTTAGGCGTAGCAGGTCCCCTGTCACAAGAACATAAGAGAAGCCATGCTGAATCAGGCCAATAGCCCATCCAGTCCAACACTCTGTGTCACACAGTGGCCAAAACCCAGGTGCCATCAGGAGGTCCACCAGTGGGACCAGAACTCCAGGAGGCCTCCCACTGTGACCCCCCAAGCACCAAGAATACAGAGCATCACTGCCCCAGACATAAGAACATAAGAGAAGCCATGTTGGATCAGGCTAACAGCCCATCTAGTCACACAGTGGCCAAAACCCAGGTGCCATCAGGAGGTCCACCAGTGGGACCAGAACTCCAGGAGGCCTCCCACTGTGACCCCCCAAGCACCAAGAATACAGAGCATCACTGCCCCAGACATAAGAACATAAGAGAAGCCATGTTGGATCAGGCTAACAGCCCATCTAGTCACACAGTGGCCAAAACCCAGGTGCCATCAGGAGGTCCACCAGTGGGACCAGAACTCCAGGAGGCCTCCCACTGTGACCCCCCAAGCACCAAGAATACAGAGCATCACTGCCCCAGAGATAAGAACATATGAGAAGCCATGTTGGATCAGGCTAACAGCCCATCTCCCCTTATCCAGTCCCACTTTTCATTGGCTCTTGCCCACTCTAGCAGAGGTAGAAAAGTGTGTGTGGGGGTGGTGGTGGTGGCATCAGCTTACAATAATAATAAAGCCAGCAATGTCACTTCTGGTTGCTGCAGCAATGACACTCCAGGAATTTCCTCAGTCTCATAAACCCATAGACACTGGGGGATGTCCTAATATGGGGAGATGTGGCAATGCTCTCCTTTCCCACACTCTGTCCCCCCAAAGCTCCCAGGGGTTGCCAGTGTAGCTGATAACCCCATCACTGCCCCAGACACAGTGTTCCATCTATACCTTGTGGCTAATAGCCACTGATGGACCTCTGCTCCATATGTTTATCCAATCCCCTTATCCAGTCCCACTTCTCATTGGCTCTTGCCCACTCTAGCAGAGGTAGAAAACTGTGTGTGGGTGTGTGGGTGTGACATTGTGGATACAGCAATGTCACTTCTGGTTGCTGCACCAATGACACTCCAGGAATTTCCTCAGTCTCATAAACCCATAGACACTGGGGGATGTCCTAATATGGAGAGATGTGGCAATGCTCTCCTTTCCCACACTCTGTCCTCCAAAAGCTCCCAGGGGTTGCCAGTGTAGCTGATAACCCTAGCTCCCTCTGATGGCTTCATAAATACCTGGTCTCCGATAGATCTATACAGCTGTGCTAAGCGGGTGCACTGATCCATGTGGAGATTTGACTTCTCCAACTTAAGAATTTTTGATTTTTTGTAAAGTTATGGATGAGTAAATATTCCCTTTTGTTTCCCTGTGTTGCCCTCATATTTCTTTTCGATTCATATATGGTCGTTGCCAGTGTTCCCTGATATTTTTATTTCTGTTACAGCCTTCTGCAACCTTTTAATGCCATTCACAGTGCAATCCAAAGCAGGTCTACACCCTTTTAAGCCCATTGATTTCTATTGATTTCGAAGGGAAGAGCTCCCTCAGGGTTGCATTTTTATTTGTTCATATATGTATAAAATTGAAAATGCACAATAATGGTTAAAAGTTCTTACACTTAGAAGGAAAAATTTGACATGAATCATCAGTCACACAAAAATATACCTGTTATTCAAGAGCTAGTTTGGTGTAGTGGTTAGGAGCGTGGACTCTAATCTGGGAGTACCGGGTTTGATTCCTGACTCCACATGCAGCCAGCTGGGTGACCTTGGGACAGTTACAAGTTATTTCAGAACTGTTCTCTCACGAGGAGTTCTCGAAAGAGCTCTCTCAGCCCCACCTACCTCACAGGGTGTCTGTGGTGAGGTGGGGAAGGAGATTGTAAGCCGTTCTGAGACTCCTTTGGGTAGTGAAGGGTGGGATATAAATCCATCCTCCTCCTCCTCTTAGCAAGGGGCTTTCAAGGCAAGTGAGAAGCAGAGGTCGTTTGCCATTGCCTTCCTCTGTAGAAGAAGAAGAGAAGAGATTGGATTTATACCCCGCCCTTCAAGAAGAAGAGAAGAGATTGGATTTATACCCCGCCCTTCACTACCCAAAGGT
>NW_015160857.1:754478-781100 GCF_001447785.1 Gekko japonicus | reverse complement strand
TCCCACTATTTGCTGTGTGTCCGCATTTTGACCCACATCTCCCACCCCCACCCCGATTTCCCCTGTGTCTTTTTTATCCTTATTTTTCAGGACATGGGGGAAGTTGGGGGGAGATGTGAGTCAAAATGCGGTCAGACAGCACACAGTGGGAAATTGAGCAGTGCAACTGGGGAAAACGGGAGATCGAGGGCAGAACAACTGCTTTTGCGGAATCGGTCTCGGTGTCAAGAAACCGGTCTCCTTTAAGAGAGTTTTTCTGCCCAAGTGTTAGCTTTCTTGACTACAGAACTCATCACCCCCACCTGCCGGCTTGTGATCAGAATGGTGGCTTCGGCTGGCAGATGGAAGTGACGTCACACGCTGGGCGGGGCCACACCATTTGAGGGGAAAACAAAGAGTTTTCCCCTCAAATGGCTGCCATTTGAGGGGAAAACTCTTTGTTTTCCCCTCAAATGGTGTGGCCCCGCCCAGCGTGTGACGTCACTTCCCGTGACGCTCCGGCGGCACACACGGAAGACTCCCGGACAGAAAGGAGCCTCCCCCGCCGGTGAGTCAAATCTATTTGGCAACCCTAAATATAAGGCAGCTTCAAGTGTGCTTATGTGTTTGTGTGTGTGTGTGTTAAAACTAAGATGTGGAGGCCACCTTCTGAGTTGGAAGGCGAGTGGAAGGACTAAAGAGCCTTGCATGGCCTTTCCTGATTATCTCAAGCTTTGGGAGGGGAGGATGCACAGCCAGGAACATTTAACACTTCAAAGGTTAAGCTCAGCATCTTGAATCCCAGGCTGGAAACAAGCTGGCAACTGCTGTAGCTCCGTGACAATCAGTGTTAAATGGGTTCTCTGGCTAATGTCCATTTACATACATTACTTCCACATTTTTGGACTGGGTGGGTTTTGAGCGCGTTTCAAAGGAAGCCCCACACAGTGTATGGTCGGTGTCCAAACCTGAGACTGTGAAAGCATGCTGGCTAGTTACCTACACTGTAAGAGAAGAGACAGTCCATTGGACCAAGGGACGCTGAGAGGAGGCACTCAGACCTCCCCGGCTGAACGTCAAGCAACAGACAGGAGTGATTTCACCTCCTTCCCCCAGTGTAGCCCACCAACTTCATGTGGGCCGTGTGACTCCATGAATATTTTCTGGAGGAGGAGAAAGCAGGGAACATCTGCATTCCTTGCAAGTGTGAATTACTGGATCCAGCCCAGAGACTTTTCAGTAGTTGCACCTCACCTTTGGAATTTCCTCCTCCATGAGGCACACCTGGTGCCTCCTTTACTGTATCTCAGGTGTTCTCCCAAAGCATTTTTTTTAAAAAACCAGGCATTTATATAAGGGGTTCAATCTTTTTTAAGGGAGACTGCTACCAAGAAGTCAGAAGGAGATTAAGGCTGCGGTCACCCACACTAAATAATCCACTTTCAGTCCACTTTCAACGCACTTTCCAACTGGATTTTTACTGTGTGGACTGGCAAAACCCAACTTGAAAGCACATTGAAAGTGGATTATTTAGTGTGTTTCATCACAGCCTGGGAAGGGCCGTCGTGGGAACTAGGAAAGATGAGTAAGAGTGAGGATGTGACGCTGGCGACCAAGATCAAGATAATTCATGCCATAGGATCCACCAGTGCTATATATGGGTGTGAAAGCTGCACAGGAAAAAAGGTGATGGGAAGAAAGACGACTGGTTTGAAGTGTGGTGTTGGAGGAGAGCCTTATGGACACTGCAGACTGCCAATAAATAAATAAATGGGTTCTAGATCATATTAAGCCTGAACTCTCCCTAGAAGCTAAGATGACTCAACTGAGTCCCATTATGAGAAGACAAAGAGTCACTGGAAAAGACAAGAATGCTAGGGAAAGCTGGAGGCAGCAGGAAAAGAGGAAGATCTAATGTGAGATGGATGGGCTTGATCAAGGAAACCATCATGGCTCTCAGTTTGCAAGACATGAATTAGGGAGTTAATGACAGGACATTTGGAGGATGTTAATTCATAGGGTCGCCATAAGTCATATGTAACAAGATGGTGCTTAACACACACAACTTTTTTATGGAAGGAGGGAGGGAGGGAGGAAGGAAGGAAGATTTTTTTTCCTGATGGATCAGAAAGGTAAGGTTTAAGGAAAGGTAAGGCAAGCATCCAAAATTGGGCCTTAGAATCACTGCACCCCCTGGCTGACAAAACCCTGAAGGGACAGGAAGGTGTGGCAGTGAGAGTCTACCAATGTAGCCCTGTTCTTTCCCACTCTGTAGGGGCTGGGTTCATAAATAGTCACGGCCCCTCCTAGCTGCTCCAATTGCCTCATGGCTAACACCGTCCTTGTAGGGTTGCCAGCCTCCAGGTGGGGCCTGGGGATCTCCTGCTTTTACAACTGATCTCCAGCTGCCCTGGAGAAAATGGTTGCTTTGAAGGGTGGACTCTGTGGCATTGGACCATGCTGAGGCCCCTCCCCTCCCCAAACCCCGCCCTCTCCTGGATCCACCCCCAAAGTCTCCAGGTATTTTCCAACCCAGACCTGGCAACCCTACGTCCATTTCATTTGTTCAGTAAGGATTTTTTTCCCCAGAAGGGCAAGCATAGCACCTTGGATTCTACACATTTTTCTACTTGGTGATGTTTTCCCCAGGTTCAAGAGCATCTTGGACCTATGGAAGTCTTACTGAAGTAAATGAAGATGCCACCATTTGTAAAACTGATTTTGTCTTTTCCAGGTACTTTATAAAACTTGGGTGTTGCCAGATGCATGAGCCCTTTGGGACAAGCCAAAGGCCTCTTGGCCCTTTGACTTTCAGCCTGTGCAATCAGGTGGGTCACCCAGTGAGCCCAGGATTGGCCCAAGACATAATGGGTTGTTTCCTTTGATATTTACATGGGTTTTTTCCTGTTGTAAGCAGCTTTGGGGGAGAAAACCAGGGTAGAGATATTTAAATAAATGCACTGAATATTTGTATATTTATTAAAATATTTCTAATCTACCTTCCTTCCTCCCCACACACAATTTTTTTCAGTGGAGTTAGCTCACGCATTCAACAACAATAAAGGTAGTGCTACTGCATACATGTGCAAATCAGGACTGGAGAGGTAACATATTATGTGTAATTCTACAATATTTTTCCCAATGATTTTTTGGGAGCAGCCACTGGAGTTATGGTCTAAGGGGAAGATTTATTTATTACTTCTTACTGTTTTTGCAACCAGAATCATAAACAGCAAATAAGGGGAAGATAAATTTGTTTGTTTATTTATTTATTTATTTGATTTTTATCCCGCCCTCCCGCCAAAGCGGCTCAGGGTGGCTTACAACAATAAAACAACAAAACAATATCTCTAAAACAGTCTATAACAATACATTAAAATTGAAATTACATACAGTACATTAAAATCGAAATTTACGTACAGTACAACATACTCATGGCGGCAAACCATAAAGTGCTTTCATGCTTAATCTAGGTTGTTAAATAAAAAGTACAGACATCACCCTGCCAACAAAAGTCCATATGGTCAAAGCAATGGTATTCCCAATAGTACTGTATGACTGCAAGAGTTGGACTATAAGGAAGGTTGAGCACCGAAGAATAGATTATTTTGAATGATGGTGCTGGAGAAGACTCTTGAGAGTCCCTTGGCCTGCAAGGAGATCAAATCAGTCAATCCTAAAAGAAATCAACCCTGACTGTTCCCTGGAAGGCCAGATACTGAAGCTGAAGCTCAAATACTTTGGCCACCAAATGAGAAGGGAGCACTCACTGGAGAAGACCCTGGTGCTGGGAAAGTTTGAAGGTCAAAGAAGAAGGGGACGGCAAAGGATGAGATAGTTAGACAGTGTTATTGAGGCAACAAACATGAAATTAAGCAAACTCCAGAGCACAACAGAAGACAGGAGGGCCTAGTGTGATGTGGTCCATGGGGTCGCGAAGACTCGGACTCGATTGTGCGACTGAACAACAACAGTGTATACCACTTCTTCTTAAAACCTAAGAACATAAGAGAAACCATGTTGGATCAGGCCAATGGCCCATCCAGTCCAACACTCTGTGTCACACAGTGGCCAAAACCCAGTGCCATCAGGAGAGCCACCAGTGGGGCCAGAACTCCAGAAACCCTCCCACTGTCCCCCCCCCAAGCACCAAGAATACAGAGCATCACTGCCTCAGACACAGTGTTCCATCTGCACCCTGTCGCTAACAGCCACTGATGGACCCCTGCTCCATGGAACTCTACTTCAGGGCAGTTAGTTTGTTGTCCAAAATAGAGTGTATTGTCTGTTTTCAACAACAAACTAACTGCCCTGAAGTAGAAGAATTGGGAAATAAACCAATGGGTTACAATTGAAAATATTTTGTTGTGTATTGTTGTAAACGTCCCTGAGATCCAGGAAGGCAGGGTGTGCATAAATGTGCGATAGAGGAATGGAACACAGGGAAATCTGGTCATCTCTAGTTGGCAGTAATCGTGTGATGTCTGGGCATGTGCAAACCAGCACCCAGATTCTAGAAACAGGGAGTCATGCTTCATTTTAATCAGGAAGATACACAAAAAACACATCACGATAATCAAGCTTTGCCCAAGTCCTCTTGTGCATTATTGTTTTCTTCAGCTATGACCCAAAGAGAGTCGACTGATGTGACTCGGCTCCTTAATTATTCCAGTCTGTGCCTTATGAAAAACGCATGTTATATCTTGTATTCTGTTTTGGCCCCAGTTATATTTCTCAATTTTAGGCTTATAAATATTCTAGCAGGCCATTGCCAATTCCAAAAATCTAGCAGGAGCAGTAAATGCTTATATCAAATGGAGGCTATCAAGGGACGGAGAAGTCTATACGGAGGTGAGAATGTATCAGGTTGCAGTAGATAGAGGATACAGATGTTTAGGAGCGGGGGAGAAAAGGGGGTTAGGGAAAAGCAGATGTCCGAAAAAGAGAGAGAGGTTTGACTTGTGTTTATCTCGGTACCAACCAGCCTTAAACACAGCTTGGAACCAAATGAAAAAAAGAGCCGTCTGGGTTCATTTGGAGGTACCTGACCCCCCAATTTCCACACAAAGCTGGTCTCCCTGCTGTTATCCAGGGACCACTTCATATACCTCCACCCCTGCTGTTTCAACCCATTTCAATTCCCTTTCACCCTTGTGTGAATCAAACCCCGTGATTCTTTATTGTGGTGCTGTTTCCTGTTTCCTCGCACTGTGTCGTGCCTGTAAAATTTACGTATTTCTCAACATTCTTTTGTGCATCAATCAATCAGCATTGTACATTAGGTTTTTTAAATTATTATATGTGCAAATGGCTCGCGTTGTATGTATAAGCACCATATAAATTGTGTATAAAAACCCATGCAACCTGCATCTGCAATACAAATGGAGCTATAAAAGCAACAGTCAAAAATGGGGAACAGTGAAAAATGGAGAACTGGACCCTCCCACCCCGGCAGCCCACAGAAAACAAACCAACGAGAGATCATTCCCTCGCCCACGTGACTGTCCTTTCTGCCCTTGCTGCCATTTCTTTATTTTAAATTGCCCTGGCGTCATGCTCACATGCACTGTGTGTGCATGTAGGTGGAAAGCAGAAGTGTATGCAGGTGTACATCTGTGAATGCAAACTGAAGTGGCTGCTACAGCCAGTGGTAACCATAGCGCTCAAATGACCCCCCGCACAAGAGTCTGTGATGTGTCCAAAATCGACCAACATGCTTCTTAGCTGAGTGGGGGCCTAGGTCTCTCTAGCCCTAATCACTACAACAAAATAGCTGACTGAATTACATGTTACCTTCAGTTTGGTGTTGCAGTTAGGAGTGTGGACTCTTATCTGGAGAACCGGGTTTGGTTTCCCATACTCCTCCGCATGCAGCTGCTGGGTGACCTTGGGTCAGTCACAGTTCTCTCAGAGCTGTTCTCTCAGGAGTAGTACTCTCAGAGCTCTCTCAGCCCCACCTAACTCACAGGGCGTCTGTTGAGGGGAGATGAAGGAAAGGAGACTGTAAGCTGCTCTGAGACTCCGAGGGAAGGGTGGGGTTTAAATCCAATCTCCTCCTTCTCCTCCTCTTCTTTTTCTTCTGCCATTAAGTCTCTCGCCATGCCTAGGGGGATGCGTGGCAACCAGATAATGAGTTGGAAGGACCAATATAATCTACTTTTTTGGACAAAGGGAGGACCACTCAACGGACCCTCACCAAGCAGCCTTGGCATTTGTGACTATTCAAAATATTGCTTAAGCCAGGGATCCCCAACATGGTGGCTGTGGGTGCCAAGGTGCCAATCAACCCCCTTTCCTGGTGCCTGCTGCCAAGTGTTTTTAGAAAGTGCACCGGGCCGGGCGAGGCTTCTGCCCAGCAAAGTTTCTGATTGGCCATGGGCCTGGCTGGGCAGATTTTTAAAAACACTGCTTTGGCAGCAGCTACCACCACAACACAAGGATCTTCGCTACATGACTGAAGGCAAGCTGCAGCATCCATTTTGTGGCTGACTGTACTTCCCGAGGCAGTAGGATTGCCCGTCTCCAGGTTGGGGTGGGGGTTCCTCCGGTTTTCGGGGCTTTTCCCTGCCACCGGTAGGCTTGCCAAGTCCCCCTGGGGGGCGGGGAAACCCCTGTCCCAGAGGCCCGCTCCCCGCAGCCAGCAGATCGGGGCCCGGGGGGAACCCCACCCCAGCATGCGCGTCACCAGGAAGTGACATTTGACGCCGGGCACGCTGGGGGCGGGGCCAGGGTCCTCCGAGGGAAAACTCTATGGTTTTCCCTCGGATGGTCGTGGCCCCGCCCTCAGCATGCCCGGCGTCATAACGTCCCTTCCTGGTGATGTGCATGCGGTGCACGCGCACCAGCCGCGGACTGGGAATCCCCCAGTAAGAAGATTTTTCCACTTGGCAACCCTAGCCACCAGCCTGCTGGCAAGTGGGGGAAACCCCACCCCCCAAAAACATATCCCCACATGACTTCTCCGATGTGATGACGTCACCCGGAAGTGATGTCATCATGCTGGGGACGCCAAGCGTAGATGCTCTGCTTTAAGTGTTAACTCTGTGGTTTTAAGCCACTTTTACCATAGAGTTTTGCCCTTAAACCAGTGCCCATGTGTGATGTCCCTGGAGTGATGACATCACTTCTGGGTGACATCATCACATCACAGGCATCCCAGGACACCCCCTCCGAATCCAGAGTAATGAGGGGACCTGGCGACCCTGTGGGGCAGCCATTTTGTGGCTGCACCCACTATACTGTGTCAAAATTCTAAAGGTGCCCCCAGCTTAAGAAGCTTGGGGACCCCTGGCTTAAGCCATCATACATTTAGGGGGTCTAGTCTAACCATTTCCCCACACGTCTACTGTGGTGTCACAAGATACCTGAAGGGAGAGTCTGTGGCTCAGTGGTTGAGCATCTCTGCCTGTAGAAGGTCTCGGGTTCAATCGCCAGCATCTCCATTTCAAATGATCAGGTAGGAGATGGTGAAACCCCGGAGATCTGCTGTCATTCAGTGATGACACTTTGGCCAAGGCTTTGGTTCGGGTGAAAGCAGCTTCATACGTTCAGAGTTCATGTCTCCTATTATCTTGGGCCAGCCCTGCCTGGGCGTGTAAGATTTCTGCCAATCCTTTCCAAAGTTTTCCATGGATTTCTGCTCTTCCGCTGTCCTCCCTGCCCATAAATAATTGCATCCTTCATTTACTACAAAATTACTTTTCTCTTCCCCGAACTCGCTGTTTTATTTATTAGGTGTTTGTCAAATGGATTTTTGTTCGTTCCCACTGTAGCCTCCTGCAATTTGGAACGTAAATAAAGTTTCTGTTTGGAAAAAAAAAAGAGGGCAAGAGTTATCTGTTGCAGCTCGGGATAGGATGTTGTCGGTGGTGATATATTTTGAGACACCCGTGCATCACTGCAGGCATTCAGAAGACAAGATCTTTTTCTCCACAAACGATGTCAGTTGTAAGGGAAGAAAAGCAGCCAGTACATCTTTTACTGGCTACATCCCAAACTGTACATTACTCAGCCCCGTTCCTCACTTTTAATGCTGTGCATTGCCCTCACCTGGATAGCCCAGGTTAGCCTGATCTCGTCAGATCTCGGAAGTGAAGAAGAAAAAGGAGGAGGAAGAGATTGGATTTATACCCTGCCCTTTACTACCTGAAGGAGTCTCAGAGTGGCTTACAATCTCCTTTCCCTTCCCCTCCCCGACACAGGCACCCCAGTGAGGTAGGTGGGGCTGAGAGAGCTCTTTCAAAAACTGCTTGTGACAGAACAGCTGCGAAAGAACTTATGACTGACCCAAGGTCACACCAGCAGCTGCATGTGGAGGAGTGGGGAATCAAACCTGGTTCTCCCAGGTTAGAGTCCGCGCTCCTAACCACTACACCAAACTGGATCTCACCAGGAGAAGGGGAAGGGGCAGGCAACTGGCAAACCCCCTCTGAAACATCTCTTGCCTAAAAAAAGCTCGCCACCTAGTGGTGCATTACACTAAAAGAGCTAGAACTTTTGGCTGCCAGACAATCTTAGGATCTCCTGGCTATTCTACACACAATGCATCATCATCATCATCATCATCATCATCATCATCATCATCATCATCATTATTATTATTATTAGGCTTCTGGTGGTTTGAGCAATGTTCAGAATATAGAAGTAAAGCCATCCCTGCCAATCTGTATTAGAGAGACAAGTGACAGAACAGGAACCAAGTGAGACCCATTGTGACATAGTGGTTGAAGTGTTGGATTAGGACCTAGGGGACTCCAGGTTTGAATCCCCACTCATTCCCTGGAAGCTTGCTGGGTGACCTTGGGCCAGTCACACTCTCTCAGCTTAACCTACCTCACAGGGTTGTCGTGAGGATAAAACAGAGGAGAGGAGGAGGATGTAGGCTGCTTTGGGTTCCTACTGAGGAGAGTTGCAGGAATGAAGCAGATGATGGTGATGATAACAACAACAAGACGAAGCCTTGAATTAACAAATCAATAATGGAGAAGGGGCAGGGGAAAGCCAGATGGCCATAGGGTTGCCACCTTCCAGGTGGGGCCTGGAGTTCTCCTAAAACGAAGACTGATCTCCAAGCCACAGACGTCATTGGTGGCAGTGAGTTAATGGACAGGGGAGAGTTGGGAAAACCAGGTGGATGGCACATGCCACCCCCTGATGGAACAAAGCCTGTGGGTCAAAATGGGGCTGTTCCCCCACACAAACCTGAGACGTAATCCTGCAAATATATTACGATCTTCAACAGAAATCCATCTCTGACTGTAGCTCCATCTCCAAGCTGTGACATGTCAGGAGTCGTCTCTGGGTAACCATGAAGTCAGCAAACAAGAGCACCAGTAAAAAGCAGCTGTGGAAACTCTGCTTCTATACAGGCGACGCAAGCCATTCACTCTGGTTGGCCTTCCCGTAATGACTCATTTTGGTGGAATTGTTTTAGTCTAGTTTCAAGGGTGGTCTGACACAGAAAGGAGTAGGAATAGTGTCAGTTATTCAGTTGTACTTGCAAGAAGGACGGACATGGGATCTTTTTGCGGGGGGGGGGGTGGCAGTGTTTTACCTGGTTTCCTGTCCTCATCTTCGTTGCCCTTCCCTGAATCCCTTCAGACATGTGTGTCTTCCTCTTCACTTCAAGAAAGTTGCAGACAAATTGGGATGAGTTCAGAGAGGTCAGCAGAGATGTCTTGGAGTCTGGCAAACAAGTCCTTTGAGGAAGAACTGAAGGAGCTGAATTTAGGCTGGAAAAAAGAAGACTGAGGAAGGCATGATTAGTCTCCTCAAAAACCAGAAGAGCTGCCACATGGAAGAGAGCCAAGACTTATGTGCTAAGGGCAGCACTAGATTTCATGGGTTTGGGTTCCAGCAAGATAGATTTGCTTAATATGAGAAGGAACTGCCCAGTGGTCGCAGTGATCTGGTGATGGATCTGGTTACCTATGCTGGGGGAGCGCCTCAGTGATTGAACTTCTGCTTGGCACGAAGAAGGTCTCAAGTTCAATCCCTGGGATCTCCAATTAAAAAAGATCAAGTAGTAGGCAACATGAACAGCCTCTGCCTGAGACCCTGGAGAGCCAATCCCAGTTGAGTAAACAATATTGACCTTGATGGACCAGTGGTCTGATTCAGTATAAGGCAGATTCGTGTGTGTGTGTATCTAGGATGTGGGAGAATTTGGAATCTCCCTCACTGGAGGTTTTCAAGCAGAGGCTGAAAATCCATCTGTGAAGAAATTTTTTAAAAACCACGTTTATGTGTTTGTGTGAGTGTATCTGTGATATATATATATTTGTTGTTGTTGTTGTTGTTGTTCAGTCGCACAGTCGAGTCCGACTCTTCGCGACCCCATGGACCAGATCCCACCAGGCCCTCCTGTCTTCCGCCGTCCTCTGAAGTTGGCTCGATTTCATGTTCGTTGCATCTATGACACTGTCTAACCATCTCATCCTTTGCCGTCCCCGTCTTCTTTGACCTTCAATCTTTCCCAGCATCAGGGTCTTCTCCAGTGAGTGAGATATATATAATTGTAAATAGAAAAGTATATGTATTAGGATGAATTTAAGGTCTGTATATTTATTAGAAAGCTGAACAATCATGAAAAATTCAGTGTTTATAAAGTTAACCAATTAGAGGGAAAGGGAAAATATAATGTTTTTTTAATATTGTATTAAGGTTTTAATTAATTTTATCTTGTTTTATTTCGGGTTGTACATCGCCCAGAGCCCTGCAGTAGCAGGGGTGAGGTGATTCATAAATATAATTAACAACAACAACAACTGTCAAATTGGTCCCTTAGCCTAGTTAGAGAGGAACCAATTAGACAGCAGGGAGAATGAAGCAATCCTATTGGTTCCCTTTAGCAAACGTTGGTAGGAGCCAATCAAAAGTTAGATTTTTCAATCGCTGTTCAATGTTTAAGTTCAGGTAGACAGGCTGCCTGGTGGAGGCAAGGGTCTCCTGCTGCCATGCCCGACCTCCCTGCCACCAATCAGCTGGCCAGCAGGGCGGGGGAACTTACCCAGAAAAAGAGGAAGATGCATCTGACCTGCAGCAACATGTCTATGTCACTCCCATGTAACCTGGAATTGACATCATCATATCTGGGACATTGGGGCAAGGCTCTGGTATTTGGGCAAAAACTCTATGGTAGAAGCCAAATTTACCATAGAGTTTTTGCCCAAATACCAGAGCGTCGCCCCAACATCCTGGATGTGATGATGTCACTTTCAGGTCATGTGAGCAATGATGTGGACACCTTGCTCTACATTGGATGGGCCTCCCTACTCCTCCCCCTCTGCTGCTGGTTGCCAACCATAAGGCCCTGGCAACCATAAGTAGACCCAGTTTACTCAGCCAGCGAGGCAAAGGAAGGACTCAGGAAACAGGGACAGTGCTGGAATCTAAATACCTGCAGCACAGAATTCCCTCAGGAGGTGGAAGAAGCCTGAGAGCTGAGAGAGCTGTAGATCACGAAGGGCTGAATAGCCATGGAGAGATGTAGGCCCCAGCAACCTGACAACAGCCAGTCTCAAGGTAAAGTCCATGAAGGGAGCTGCTACACTGAAGTCCTGGGGAGAGAAGGTTCCCCTCCCCCTAGGAAATCTGGCAGAAAAGGCCTCATAAGCCTAAGTTTTAATTAATACAAAATAAGCACAAAGACAGTTTTCCTGTACCCAGTTCTGTATTTTCCTATAGCTTGCAGGGGTCTTTTGGGGTTGGAGTGTGGCGGAGCGCTGCTCCGGGAGCCCAGGGACTGGAGGCGGTGGCAGCAAGCCCCGCCCCCAGCTCCCCGCATTGCGGCCCCCTGCTGCCTCCCCAGGCTAGCGCCAGAGCGCTGTGGCCCTGGGAGGGCAGAAGAGGACCCCTGCTGCGGCCCGTGGGAGACCAGAAGAGGCCCGCCGCCGCTTCCCAGGGCCAGCGCCAGAGCGCTGCAGCCCTGGGAGGGCAGAAGAGGAACTCTGCCGTGTTCCCGGGCCAGCGCTGGAGCGCTGCGGCCCTGGGAGGCCAGAAAAGGGGCCCCCACCTCCTCCCAGGGCCAGCGCCGGAGCTCTGCGGCCCTGGGAGGCCAGAAGAGCCCCCCCGTCCACCTCTCCAGGCCAGCGCCGGAGCGCTGCAGCCCTGGGAGGCCAGAAGAGGCCCCCTGGCCGCCTCCCCGGGCCAGTGCCGAAGCACTGTGCCCCTGGGAGGGCAGAAAAAGGGCCCCCTGCCGGCTGAGGGAGGGAGGGAAGCACAGTTACAGGGCATGAGGGTCTTCCAAGTAATGGTGTGGAATATCTAGTAAAAGAAAGCAGAGCAATGTATGTCCCACACACGGCACAGAAACGTCACTCCATTTTATAGTCAATGTTTGGAAATGATGTGTGAGGAGCAGGAAAAAGTGCCAGCAGTTCATGTAAGTGTTACATACATTCAATCATGGGCTCATTCAAACAGTAGGGGAGTCATTTCTAAACTCTGTGCCAGGCATATTGGGATGCTGTGAGAGAATCCTAGAATCCCAGAGTCGGAAGGGGCCAGACAGGCCATCTAGTCCAACCCCTTGCTCAAAGAAGGACCAGCCTAGAGCATCCCTGACAAGGGCTCGTCGCTGCTTGAAGACTACCAGTGAGAGGGAGCTCACCACCACCCTAGGCAGCTGATTCCACTGCTGAATTACTCACACTATATATATATATATAGTGTGAGGAATTCCTAATGTCAATCTGGTATCTATCAGCCCATAATATAAACCCATTATTGCAAGTTCTGCTCTCTTCTGCACCCACTCCATTCTGCCCACGTCCTTTTTGAAGTGAGGCCTCCACAACTGCACACAGTACTTCAGGTGCAGCCTGACCAATGCTGTGTACCAGCAAGACTATGACATCGTGCAGTTTGTATGTTAGGCCTCTGTTGATGCACCCCAAGACTGCATCAGCCTTTTGTGTCGCTGCATCACACTGACTGTTCATATTCAGCTTACAATCCACCTGCACCCCAAGATCTTATTCACACACACTGCAACACAGAAGCGTACCCTACATCCAGTATGTGTACTTCTCAGTTTTGTTACCCAGATGTAGAACTTGGCACTTGTCCATGTTGGATCGCACCCTGTTCACACCTGGCCGCTTTGCCAGTGTGTTCAGATCTCACTGAGTTCTATCACTTCCATGGTCCTCTCTACTCCCCCCAATTTGGTGTCACTGACCGGAGTAGTCTCTCCATCCCCTCACCCGGATCATTTACACAGATATTGAAAAGTACCGGGCCCCAAACCAAGCCCTGTGGCACCCACCCCACCCACCCCGGCCACCTCCCTCCAACAAACAAGACAAATTTGGCAGCCCTGTTTACTGCTGAAATGCATGGCTTCTTTGTCATCCATGTAAATTTCACTGAATGAGGCACAGGAAACTACATCCTTGCAGGGAATGACACAGGTACATACCTACCCCAAATACCAGCACATCCTTGTGTTGCTGGAAGAGGCGTAACAGCATCCCTGGTGATGCCAGCCTAGGTCTCTCCTTGCTCCCGGTAAGCCCCACCCCATCGCTCACCAGGTGCCCGGTGGTACTGGTACCCAGCCACCCTACCTAGTGGTAGGCTGGAGTCCAGGGCTACAGCATTCTCCAGCATTCCTTTTCCCTGGCCCAGCCTTAGTTAAGCCTCAGTAATGGAGAAGAGGAGAGTTCCAGTTCACCCTTGGCCTTCTCTCTCTCAAGCCATCCTGTCCCTGAGCATCATGGGAGCAGTCCGGCACTTCCTCCTTGTCCCTTCCTAGGAGCCTAATAAGGCATGGGCTCACCCCAGACTCCTCCAATACCCTCTCAGGGGGGCCCGGGCCCATGGTGAGTGACGGGAATGTGGGCCACTGGCCATCCTGGTTGGACCCTCTTTTCTTCTGCCCCGTCTCCCCGGATGCTCCAAGAGGCTACTGGCCTCCTCCACTGGCCTGTTCCCAGGTGCAGGCTGCTGCCTGAGCCCCACACTGGCCCTGCTGGATGCATTTCCAGGCATGGCCTTGCCCGGGCTCCTTTCTCCTCAGCCCCTGGTCAGGTTGCCTGCCTCAGCACTGCCTGGGTGAGGCTGTCCTCCATTACAGCCTCCTCTGGAACAGGTGGGTGCAGGGATTGGGCCTCGGATTGCCAGGCATGGCCTGGCAACTGGTGGGAAATGGGGAGATACTTAGAGTTTCTGGGCAGGTGCTAGAGCATTGACCCAGTGTGATGCCAGCACTTCCGGGTCAGGTCAGAAGTGATGCCATTGCAAGGCAACGAAGACCGCCGCCCCTTTCCCGTTTTGCTGACCAGTTTCCACCCACTGATCAGAGGAGTGTTGGTGGGCACTGGAAAGAATTACCAGGGATCTGACCACCATTAATGGGCACCGAGCAAGCCTAGTGGAACTGCCATCCCAGACACCCAGGTTCAAACCCTTCCTTACCATGAAACTCACTTGGTGATTTTAGGCCATTCGTTCTGTCTTAGCCTGCCTCACAGGGTTGTTGGGAGGCTAAAACAGGCCATTCTGATCTCTTTGGAGAAAAGACAGCCCTCCTCCCAATTAAATAAATATAACAAGGGGCCCGTCTTGTGGCCCTTTCTTACACACCTAGGGAAATGCTGATTGCCACTTTGGGGTCCGGAAGCAATTTTTTCTCCTGGCCAGTTTGGCCGGGGATCAACATAAGAACATAAGAGACGCCAATGTTGGATCAGGCCAAAGGCCCATCCAGTCCAACACTCTGTATCACACAGTGGCCAGAAATACCAGGTGCCATCAGGAGGTCCACCAGTGGGGCCAGGACATTAGAAGCCCTCCCACTGTTGACCCCCCCCCAAGCACCAAGAAGACAGAGCATCACTTGCCCCAGAGCCCCTATCTATACCTTGTGGCTAATAGCCACTGATGGACCTCTGCTCCATATGCCTATCTAATTCCCTTTTGAAGCCGTCCATGCTTGTAGCCGCCACCACTTCCTGTGGCAGTGAAGGTTTTTTGTCATCCTGAAGGTTTTTTGTCATCTTCCGGGCATGGAACAGAGGTCACTGGGGATGGGGGGGGGGAAGTATTTGTGAATTTCCTGCATTGTGCAGAGGGTTGATGACCTGGAGGTCCCGTCCAACTCTATGGTCCTTTCCACACTTGGATCTCATCCCTGGTTTTATCAGAGTTCAACTCGGGACACAATACCCTTGCATTTATCCCTGGTTATAACAGCATCCGTTTATCCCGGGACAAGTGTGGGGCGAACAATGTGGAAACAAAAAATACCCTAAGATAATTACAGGGGTGAACTCGCGTTTAGTGTAGAATGTAAGTTCGGGGACAGGGTTGAACCAGGATTTAGGGTCTAGTGCGGAAAGGACCTATGATGATTCTATGATCAGAAAGCAAATTTAAAGCAACTATTTAAATCCTTGTATGAAATTCTGAGAATCCACACTGCCCATTGTTTTTTTTAAAAAACGATCAAAAGTTTCATAATGCAATAAACGGATGGAAGCGAGCTTTTGGTTTTGCAGCCCTTTGCAAGCCCAGAGAGAGCCCTCCTTTAGGCATAGATTTTACTCCTGCTGGGAAGAGAAAATGCCAAGGTCACGACAGCAGCCTTGGCACTCTGCCCTTTGGTACAGAGGGAGGTGGGGGGGAAAATCAAGAAAGGAATGAAAGAGGATTCTACAGGTCAACAGCTGCATTTTCTCTCCAGTCCTCAGTTTTGTAGTTTATAAATAATAACCAAAAGTCAGCACTTTCCCCCCCAAGCCATTCTGAATGTAAGCAAGAATAAACAGCAGGAGGGGGAAAAGTCATGCGGGGAAGGTATTATATCTGAAGTTGAAATACTCTCTTCATTTCAGATTTGGTCTTGTTCCATTGGGCAGTGAGATGTCACATACGCCCCCTCCCCTCAAGAAAGCAGTTCTGTATAGCAGGCTTCTTTCCATCACGAGGAAATCACTCTCCAGCAACTTTGGACCAATTGCAGAGAAACTCAGCTATGTGAAACACAAGGTTGCCGCCAAAAATGGCAACTCCGTGTCAACGTCTCTTCCTGTCCCTTCATAACAGTTTACCGCACGGTCTGTCATCACACCATACATTGCACCACCCAGCTCCGCAACCCTGACACAGGCATCGAAGACACAGCATAACAAAATCAGGGCATATGATGTTGCACTCATACGCAAGACTGCCATTTTCACCAGCAGCCCTGTGTTCTTTTAATGCTTAGTCCCTGACTCAGATAGCCCAGGCTAGCCTGATCTTGCCAGATCTCAGAAACGAAAGCAAGGCCCACGCCAGGGTTTCAAACAAAGTCCAGACCCAGGAGAGCTCCAGGCTGAGTAGACAATACTGACCTTGATGGACAAAGGGTCTGATTCAGTATAAAGCAGCTTCATGTAGTCACACCAAAAGTCTGTCCAGTCCACCCTTTAAGGCTTCCAACCAGAGCCTGGAGACCAAATCTTCATCCTGTTTTCAACCCCTGGTGCTGATATTCAGAGGTATTATCAGAGGGCAGTAGGCCCAGGACAGAGAAAAGAAAATACTGCTTTACACCGAGAGTGATTAAAATGTGGAATTCACTGCCAGAGGATGTAGTGATGGCCACAGGAACAAACAGCTTTAAAGGGGAATTAGACAGAGCCAGTTTGGTGTAGTGGTTAAGTGCACGGACTCTAATCTGGGAGAACGGGGTTTGATTCCCCACTCCTCCACTTGCACCTGGCTGGATGACCTTGGGCAAGCCGTAGTTCTGAGAAGAGCTGTCCTTGAAAAAGAGCAGTTTCTGTCAAGAGCTCTCTTAGCCCCACCTACCTCACAGGGTGTCTGTTGTGGGGAGGGGAAAGGAGTTTGTAAGCTGCTCTGAGACTCCTTTGGGTAGTGAGGCGGGGTATAAATCCAATCTCTTCTTCTTCTTAGATAGATTTATGAAGAATAGGTCTATCTGTGGCTACTAGCCATGGTGAGGGGAACCTCTACATTCAGAGGCACTAAACCTCTGAATCCCAGAGCCAGGAGGCAACATCAGTGGAAGGCCTCAGCCTCAGTGCCCTGTTGTTGGCCCTCCAGAGGAACTGGTTGGCCACTGTGTGAGACGGGATGCTGGACCAGATGGACCATTGGTCTGCTCCAGCAGGGCTCTTCTTAAGTTCTTATGAAGGCCTCAGCCTCTGATGCCCTGTTGTTGGCTGACCAGAAAAACCAGATGCTGGATTAGAAGGACCACTGGTCTGATCCAGCAGGGCTCTTCTTATGTTCTTATGAGGGGAAGACCTCGGCCTCCATGCCCTG
This sequence comes from Gekko japonicus, assembly GCF_001447785.1. Taxonomy (NCBI): domain Eukaryota; kingdom Metazoa; phylum Chordata; class Lepidosauria; order Squamata; family Gekkonidae; genus Gekko; species Gekko japonicus. The sequence goes on along the minus strand of NW_015160857.1, from coordinate 763,847 downwards.
TTGTTGGCCCTCCAGAAGAACTGGTCTGCCACTGTATGAGACAGGATGCTGGACCAGATGGGCCATTGTTCTGATCCAGCAGGACTCTTCTTAAGTTCTTATGAAGGCCTCAGCCTCTAATGCCCTGTTGTTGGCTGACCAGGGGAACTGGTTGGCAACTGTGTGAGACAGGATGCTGGACTAGATGGAGCGTTGGACTGATCCAGCAGGGCTCTTCTTATTTTCTGATGTTCTTATTGCCTTTTAACACAGAGACTCATCCCATTTAGTCATCCTGGCTAATCGCCATTGTTGGATTTGTGCACCACGAATTTTTCTAATCTCCTTTGAAAGCCAGCTAAACTAGTAGCTGTTACTACATTCTGTGGCAGTGAATTTGACAGGTTAAGATAGGAAAAACAAAGAAGCGTTTATACTGCACAAAAGACCACTCTCTAGTTAACACATTATTAGAAGTTTCTTTTAAACGCAGGAGCCAAATAGCCCTTGTCGTATCACCACTGCTTCCAGTTACAAATGATGAATTATTCAGTTTCAGCCAGCAGCGAAGGGATTTTGGAATGTGGAAACCGTATGGGTTTGGCTGTTACAACGATCTATTTAAAGAAGGCAAGATTTTTATCCTGCGATGAAATCTCAGATGCTCTGGGAACGAGACTTCATTTCTATCCGCATCTACAAATAGGATTTTTCTTGTTACAAAAAAGGAGATACGATATGGTCAGAGAAATTATGGGATTTGAAAAACAAGCACTGTCAGAGAGCAAACCCCCCACTTTCCCCCTCTAAACTATCACATCTTGCTCGTTGGCAAAATGGCATAAACCACAAATAACAAAGTCCTGATTGAGATTTGAAGGTGGTATTTCCTGATGTGGTCTAGCATTTTTCTGGTTTCAAAAGATTCTCAGTTTTCAGTCATGCTTGACAACAGAAAACCAATGTGATGGGATTTATCTGTTTGGAAGTCGTATCAGATCTGTAACCTCATTACATTAGAAGATGGTGTGGAGTAGGGAGGAAAAGGAAATTTTTTACCACAGATTGTGATCATGAACCAGAGTTTAGAAGCTTGGGAACATAGTTATGAACCTAATAAAATAGATTTTAAAGTGTAATTTCAGAAGCTTTATTCTCTTTTTACATAGTATCACCATTGCACATACAGAGTAGCCATGTTCATGAGGTACAGTAAGCATATGTACCACCAGTATACAGTGTGTACACTTGATCTTTCTTTATATGTGTGTTGAATAATTCTCATGTTATGTTCAATGCATGTCCAGCAGAACATGTGACTGAAATGGTAAGTACTGGTTGCCAAGGATGTGTCACCGGTGATGGAGATCAAAATAATTCATACCACAGTATTTGTCAGAAGCTTTATTCTCTTTTTACGCAGTATCACCATTGCACATACAGAGTAGCCCTGTTTATGAGGTACAGTAAGCATATGTACCATCAGTATACAGTGTGTACACTTGATCTTTCTTTATATGTGTGTTGAATAATTCTCATGTTACGTTCAATGCATGTCCAGCAGAACATGTGACTGAAATGGTAAGTACTGGTTGCCAAGGATGTGTCACCGGTGATGAAGATCAAAATAATTCATACCACAGTATTCCCCGTTACTATGTATGGGTGTGAAAGTCGGACAATGACAAAAGCTGTCAGGAAGAAAGCTGATTCCTTTGAAATATGGTCTTGGAAGAGAGTTTTACAGATACTGTGGATCACGAAAAAGACAAACCAATGGGTTCTAGAATAGGGATGGGCATGAACTGGCTGATGAACTAAGGGTCGTCATGAATTTTGGCCAGTTCATGGTTCACGAAACAGTGTTCACGAACTGAGGAACTGCTATGAACTTTCATTAATTTCGATGCAATTCATGGTAGTTCATGGCAGTTCATGACAATTCATGAAGAACAGAAAGCGGGGGGTTAAAACCCCGCTCTCTGCTCTTCATAAAAAGCAGCTGTTCATGAACAGCTCGTCATTAAATACAACTCAGCTGTTTGGTTTAAATGGCTGGGAGGTCGTCACGAATTTTGGCCAGTTCATGGTTCACGAAACAGTGTTCACAAACTGAGGAACTGCTATGAACTTTCATTAATTTTGATGCAATTCATGGCAGTTCATGGCAGTTCATGACAACTCATGAAGAACAGAAAGCGGGGGGGTTAAAACCCCGTTTTCTGCTCTTCATAAAAAGCAGCTGTTCATGAACAGCTCTTCATTAAATACAACTCAGCTGTTTGGTTTAAATGGCTGGGAGCTATTTAAATCCCTGCTTTCTGCTCCCCATGAAAAGCCACAGGGAGCAGAAAGCAGGGGGGCATTTAAACCAAATAGCTAAGCAGTGGGGAGCTCCCTACTGCTCAGCTGGGGAGCCAATTAAACAACTCAGCTGGGAGCCATTTAAACCACTGCGCAGTTCATGACAACTCATGAAGAACAGAAAGCGGGGGGGTTAAAACCCCGTTTTCTGCTCTTCATAAAAAGCAGCTGTTCATGAACAGCTCTTCATTAAATACAACTCAGCTGTTTGGTTTAAATGGCTGGGAGCTATTTAAATCCCTGCTTTCTGCTCCCCATGAAAAGCCACAGGGAGCAGAAAGCAGGGGGGCATTTAAACCAAATAGCTAAGCAGTGGGGAGCTCCCTACTGCTCAGCTGGGGAGCCAATTAAACAACTCAGCTGGGAGCCATTTAAACCACTGCTTTCTGCTCCCCATGAAAAGCCACAAGGAGCAAAAAGCAGGGGTTTAAATGGTTCCCAGCCATTTCACCCCCTGCTTTCTGCTTGCTGCCAAATTTCCAGTGGTAGCTCCTGCCTACATCATATGAGATGAAGGCCATCCTTTGCTTGGCCCCAGCAGAGAAGCCATCCATGGGATGGTAGTGTTTCTGGGCCCCCATTCTGAACTTTTGCCCAGGCCCCCAGAATTCACCAAGAGGGCTCCCGTCCACATGATTGTATTTATTTTGCTTTTGAAATTGTGTCAGAAGGAATACCTTGTGCTATATCTTACACCTTCGGAATAGACAGTGGGATGCAAGCATTTCACTTAGTACGAGTAAACAGCAAGGGGTGATTTTAGAACTTCTCCTTGCGAAAGTACTGTTGCGAACGTGGAAGTCTTCTGTGGGATCCAGCCCCTTGGCGGTGCAAAGTGCAGTCAAGTCACAGCCGACTCTTGGTGATCACATATGGTTTCCAAGGCAAGAGATGAACAGAGGTGGTTTGCCATTGCCTGCCTCTGCATAGCAACCCTGGACTTCCTTGGTGGTCTCCCATCCATGTACTCACCAGACCCAACCCTGCTTATCTTCCAAGATCTGACGAGATCAAGCTAGCCTGGACTATCCAGGTCAGACCACCTGCCCATTACATGTACACAGGGCTATTTTGGGGCAGGAACACACAGGAACGGAGTTCCGGCTGGCTCCTGAGTTGGCCACGCCCAGAAGGAATTCATTAGCATAATAGGCCACACCTAACAGCAGACACTCATTAGGACTGGCTACATTAGGGGTGTGTGGTCTAACATGCAAAGAAGTTCCTGCTACAAAAAAAGCCCAGGGTTTTGACAACAAACAAAGTAAACAGAATAAGAAGCAAAAGGTGAGTGTGGTAACATGGGGCTGTGGCCTAATATGCTAATGAGCTGTGATGCCAGGGTGTGGCTTAATATGCTAATGCATTTCTGCTGTTGGGTGTGGCCTATTATGCTAATGAGTTCCTGCTGGGCTTTTTCTACAAAAAGAGCCCTGCACACAAAATGGCAGCATGACAGAGAGATAGCTTTGGCAGGGCTTTCTCCTTGACCTGCTGTTTTTCAGTGTTCGTGGCAAATTTTGTTCACAGGGGAGTATTCAACTATCCAACCCATACCACCAACTACAGCCCGACATTGTGCCGTCCAGGAAAATCATTGGTACTTCCCCCACCCTCTGTATAAACTGGCCTTAATGCAACGTGACGGGTAGGAGATATGAGCCGGAATCACACTGTGCCACGTCCGTGTTTCACATCTTAACAGACTCAATCAGGGATTTAGAGCCTCAAATCTGGAGAAGGAGCCCTTGCTAACGATAACGCAGAATGACGTCTGATAGAAACTTCTTTAAAAAACCTCTGTCTGGATGCAGTTTTGAAATGTTGCCCTGAAGCATCTAGCATCTCTATGAAGATGGCCGGACACGGTAATGAATCCTGACATCCCTCCGTCAACTAGTGGTGCAATTTTTTTATCACTCTGAGATGAAAAGGGGGGCACTGCAGTGCTCCGGTGGCATCCCGTGGCTCGACCAACAGGGTAGTGTCAACTTTCTCCTTTGTTTCCCTCTTGCAGGTAAAAGAAGAAGAGGGCAAACCGCCGCAGAGATCACGATGGATGTGATGAGAAGGCAAGCACAGAGCCTCTGTCGGCTTGCCTCGGCCCACCGTCTTTCCCTTCAATAAACTCAGCTTCCTTCAAAGGCAGACCTCAGCCTTTGTTCTCTGTATTTTGCTCTGATCTCAGTGCCGGAGTCAAGTATGTTCAATGGGGAGAGAAGGCTTCCCGCTAAAACAAAGGGAAGATGGGGGGCCGTTTTTCTCTTTGGCGCTGTGAGCGGTTAGATCTACAAGGGAAGATTCAGTGGTGTCCCAGATTCTCAAATGAAAGAAAAACCTCTGGGATGTGGGACACACCCTTTGACAAGCTGACACTCCTGTTTCATTTCTTCAGTGTCCTGAAACCTGTGGGATTTTTTGACTCTTGGGTTGGATCCAGCAAGAGTTGCCAGCTTCCAGGTGGTAGCTGAAGACTTCCTGGGATTACAAATGATCTCCAGGAGACAGAGACCAGTTACCCTGGAGAAAAATGGCCACTTTGGTGTTGGAGTGAGCGACTCAGCCTGTCTGGACATGGGGGCAGGCCTGCAGCCAGGATTTTGTGGTTTGTGGGGCAATTTTTTCTCTCTGATGGGGCTGAAGTTCTCAGTGCAGAAAGAAAAGCCAGGATTCTGAGGATTATGACTCAGCTACTTTTCTCTCTCTCTGTGTCTTCTCAAGCTGTCTATTCTACACAGGTGTTCTTATGCTATCAATCACCTGTAGCCTATTAACCATTTAGCCAAAAGAAAGCTGTTACCAGGATAGATCTCTAAATTGCAAGCTGTCGACCACTTTAGATGACAGATTTCAGCTGCTGCAAGTTAATCACTTCTGCCAGCCTAAGCAACAATACTGAAAACAAGCTGGCAGGTGGGGGTGCTGACTTCTGTAGTGAAGAAAACTAAAACTTTGTCAGGAAGACTCTCTTAAAGGAGACCACTTTCTTGCCACAGTGTTAGTGGGGACCCTAGAGGTCACCCACTCCAACCCTCTTCCTCAGTGCATGAATTGATCAACTACAGCACCCAACTCTGCTTAAAGAGTGCACACTTTCAAATGATTGAAAAAAGCCTTTACAGGAGAAATTCTTCTGGGACTGTGCCTTTAAGAAAGGGGGCAGAGCCCCCCAAAGCCCCACTGTAGCTACGGGCCTGCATTGGAGTGGTGCTACATCACTATAAGTGTGTACAGGTGCCATCTCGTTGAATGGGATGCCTCTCTTTGTCTTTACCTGGGAGCTGCCCTCTGATCCATCCTCTCTCTCTTCCTTTATCCTCTCATTCACTTCACATGGCCTTCCAGGGAGCCACATGTCTCTGCAGATCTCTCCTGTAGATACAGTGTCCTCATTGAGCCAGTTTGGTGCAGTGGTTAAGTGTGCAGACTCTAATCTGGGAGAACCGGGTTTGATTCCCCACTCCTCCACTTGCACCTGCTGATGTGACCTTGGGTCAGTCACAAGCTCTGGCACAGCTGTCCTTGAAAAAGAGCAGTTTGTGTCAGAGTTCTCTCAGCCCCACCCACCTCACAGGGTGTCTGTTGTGGGGAGGGGGAGGGAAAGGAGTTTGTAAGCCGCTCTGAGACTCCAAGTAAAGGGCGGGGTATACATCCAGTCTCCTCCTCCTCCCCCCAAGAGCTGGCCATTTGTGACAGAAAAGTACTCTTAAGATTATGTTTCTCTCTCTCCTTTTGACTGCAACCTGAATGTGAACTGGATCTATTTGGATAAATATAAGTTTACCTTGGAGCTGCGGTGGACTCAGGTGGTTAAGATGCTGAACTGCAGGCTGTGGAAGGTCAGTAGTTCAGCAGTTCGAGACCCGAGTGTGCTGCATGATGGAGTGAGCTCCCGTCTCTAGTTCCAGCTCCTGCCAACCTAGCAGTTCGAAAGCAAGACATTGCAAGTAGATAAATAGGGACCACTTCGGTGGGAAGGTAACAGTGTTCCGTGCGCCTTGGTGTTTAGTCATGCCAGCCACATGACCACGGAAACGTCTTCGGACAGCGCTGGCTCTTCGGCTTTGAAACAGAGATGAGTACCACAACCCTAGAGTCGGACTTGACTGGCTTTCGAGCAAGGGAAACCTTTACCTTTACCTTAAGTTTACCTTTCTTTCAATACACTTCTTGGAGGATTTATTTACTGCACTCAGTATCATGCTTCTATGACTGGGCAAAATTCTACTATATTAACCAAATCTCCCAATATTTGGAAGGTAGACTCTGTGGCATCATGTGCTGTTGAAGTCCCTCCCCTCCCCAAACCCTGCTGTCCTCAGGATCTACCCCCAAAATCTCCAGGCATTTCTCAGTCCAAGCGCTGGCAAACCTAGGTCCAGTTCTTCTACAGATGGTGTAAGTTCACAGAAAGGACTTTCTCCCCCTTCTTCTTCTCTGCCCACCAAAGCATTCTCCAGCACTCTGGGGACCTCAGGGGATGCCCTGGATGGAGATTTCACAAGAAGGGGAGTTTTTCAGAAATCCCTGTGCACAAACTCATATAAAACCTAACCACACACATTACACAGAAGAAGAAGTGACATCTGTCTGCCCCGCCTTCTTTTTACAATTCTGCCACATCACTTCCCATGTTGCTCCCGAGGACCCCATACCCGGGGAAGGGGTTTTAGGGCAGGCAGGCAGCTGCCCAGAGAAGAGGAGGCCAACAAAGGTCCCTTCCGGAGAGTTGTTCTGTCTGCAGAAGAGTTGTATCCAACCTATACTTGATGCTTAAGGACATAAAGCCCATACAAAGATCCCTTCTAGATCAGACTAGTGGTTCATCATCATCATGTCTACCATGCTGTTTCACAGAGCAGACAACCAGTTCCTCTAAAGGTCCAACAACAGGGCATAGAGGTCAAGGCCGATGTTGCCTCCTAGCACTGGGATTCAAAGGTTGACTGCCTCTCAAGTTGTTCTGTCTGCAGAAGAGTTGTATCCAACCTATACTTGATGCTTAAGGACATAAAGCACATACAAAGAGCCCTTCTAGATCAGACTAGAGGTTCATCATCATTATGTCTACCATGCTGTTTCACAGAGCAGAGAACCAGTTCCTCTTAAGGTCCAACAACAGGGCATAGAGGTCAAGGCCGATGTTGCCTCCTAGCACTGGGATTCAGAGGTTGACTGCCTCTCAAAGGGGAGGTTCCCTTTAGTCACCATGGCAATAGCCACCATGGCTAGTAACCACTGATTTAGAATGTGTTGTCCTCAATACTCCTTGGAGATCTAGTCTTGATGGTCCAGGTGATGAGGTAACATGATCCTGCATTCTACATTTGGATACTATTGGGTATTGTAAATAAGAAGTGGGAGACTGACCAGTTATGAAGGTGCACAGAGCATTTATATAGTTATAAAGATGAATATATACAGAGATATTTACAGGCTATTGAACAGCATGTCGTGCCTTAGTCTATGAGAACTGAGTCCCCACCAATTTACTAAGCTGATAGCTATTATGCTAAAGCCCAGCCAATCTCTAACAGGGTGATGCAATCACTAACTCTAACAAGCCCTGAAAGAGCAACACCTGCTAGAAAACACCTGGCTGTAATTACATGATTACTAGCATGACAGCTAGGTCTGACAAACAGATCAAACTAATCTATAGTAACTGCTTGCTACCTCTATCACTCTGACATATATCTCAATAGACACATGAATCTGCCTTATACTAAATCAGACCCTTGTTCCATCAATGTCAGTATTGTCTACTCAGACTGGCAGCAACTCTCCAGGGTCTCAAGCAGAGGTCTTTCACATCACCTACTGCCAGATCTTTTAACTGGAGATGATGGGGATTGAACCTTGGACCTTTACGTGGCACGAAGCCATGGCTGCACACGTAATACCAATCTGCTGCATAGTAGTGGATTGGCTGTCTAGGCCCATGTGACCTTTCCACAGATGTCACAGATTACCATGATAATGGGAGGAGCACCTATGTGGGCACCATAGAGTTGTGAAAAGGGTCTGATTTTCTGCAGTGTAAACACCATCTTTAGATCCAAAACCCTGTGAAGCTGCTCTGGGGGCACAGGATGTTTTATAGCTTGGTTGGTGAATCAGACCCCTAAGGCCATTGATTCTCACATGACATTAACCCAAAATAGTAATTGACAAGAGTAATTTGCAAACATGTATCATGTCAGTGGAGGCCTTATCCTTCTGTAGTGTCTTGAATCTATCAAAAACTCCAAATAAACGATATGATTAATCCATGCACAGAGAAGTTTTATAACTTGTACAAAACCCTTGATTTAAACCTGCACACAGCCCATCCTTCCATTTCCCCCCTTTCCTCCTTGTTCTCTCCGTCTGATCTAATGTGATAATTCAACAAGATTCCTGAGAATTACTTAGAAATAACTACAATTATTAACCTCCTGCTTCTCCAGGTTATACTTTTCCCCTTTTCATTCCATCCACCCACTCAGAATCTGCACACCGGGCTGATCTGCTCTCTGATTCTCGGCAAACGAACTACTTAGAACCTCATTATTTTGTTCCAAATGTGTACTTCTGCTATATAGAGAAGAAGCTACTGAATAAATGGTCCAACTTAAACATCTCCTTTTCGAAAGGTTTAACACAGGTTAGCAATTAAAAGAAGTCTTAAAAGCCTGCTGGGTCCAATTTACTAAGCACCAGGAGGAGGAAACGATGACAAACCAGCAGCAGACGAAGAAGAAGCAGCAGACAAAGAAGAGTTGGGTTTATACCCCGCTCTTCACTTGGAGTAGGTTTTAATCTCCTTCCCTTCCGCTCACCACAATGGACACCCTGCAAGGTAGGTGGGGCTGAGAGAGCTCTGAGAGAACAGCTCTGAGAGAACTGTGACTGACTCAAGGTCACCAAGCTGGCTTCATGTGGAGAAGTGGGGAATCAAGCCTGGTTCTCCAGATTAAGCACCCTTCCGGTGGCGGTGGCGGAGGCAGTTAAACGCCTGCTAGTAACATCCACGAACAGCTGTTA
>NW_015160857.1:738014-753603 GCF_001447785.1 Gekko japonicus | reverse complement strand
GGGAGGAAGAAAGGTGGGAAGAAGAAGAAGAAGAAGAAGAAGAAGAAGAAGAAGAAGAAGAAGAAGAAGAAGAAGAAGAAGAAGAAGAAGAAGAAGAAGAAGAAGAAGAAGAAGAAGAAGATTGTGTTTATACCCCGCCCTTCACTCGGAGTCTCAGAGTGGCTTACAAATGCCTTTCCCTTCCCCTCCCCACAACAGACACCCTGTGAGATAGGTGGGACTGAGAGAGCTCTGACAGAAACTGCTTTTTCAAGAAAAGCTCTGACAGAACTATGGCTGGCCCAAGGTCATCCAGCAGGTGCAAGTGGAGGAGTGGGGAATCAAACCCAGTTCTCCCAGATTAGAGTCCACACACTTCACCACTACACCAAACTGGCTCTTAAATGAAGTAAATAAATAAATAAAACATTTGATGTACCAATTTCCCCCCCATTTGAAATGGAAACTGTCCTCTCACAAACTAAAAGCTTTTTTTAAACCCCTCAGACCAAGCTAGGCACCCACTAGCTCAATGCAGGTTACACCACTGGGTGGATCCTTAAGGTTCCCAACCTCCAGGTAGGATCTGGAGATCCTCCGGAATTGAATCTGTTCCCCCAGAGAAAACGGTTGTGCCAGAGGCCTATATGCTGCTGAGGTCCCCCCTCCCCAATTTCCTCTCCTAAATCCCCAGGAATGTCCCAACCCAGAGATAACCATATCTGTCCATCCTAGCTGTTAGAAACTGTCAGAGGACTGGCCTGTTTGATAATGCCTCGTTGTGAGGTGGAGGGGGCCCCACTGCCTCAGCGGAGGCCTCGTAGGAGGCTGGGGTGGAACCACTCCTCTGGTGACATAGGTGAAGCCCAAAACTGTCCTAAATGAACAGACCGTGTTCCCTAAGGCAATTCCCAGAATCCCCTGCAGTGCACAGGGACCCAGTGGCAGATACGTGCATATTATTCCTTGGCAGTGTTCCCTCTAAGCTGAGTTAGTGTGAGCTAGCTCATAGTTTTTTAGCCTCTGGCTCACACATTTTTGTCTTGGCCTAGGAAGGATGGCTCCAGAGCAAACTAATTTATGCAGGAGCCAAATCTCCCGCTCACAACTTTAATGTCGGTAGCTCACAAAGTAGAATTTTTGCTCATGAGACTCCACAGCTAATCCTTGGTAGGCTAGTCAAAGGGGAAAAAGCTGAGGGACCTTGGGTCAATCACAGTTCTCTCACAGCACTCTCAGCCCCACCTACCTCACAGGGTGTCTGTTGTGGGGAGACGAAAGGAAGGAGACTGTAAGCTGCTCTGAGACTCCTTCAGGTAGTGAAGGGCAGGGTATCAATCCAATCTCCTCCTCCTTCTCCTCCTCCTCCACCTCCTCTTCTTCTTCTTCGAGTCCCCCTCCCCCTCTGAAGTTGCCATTCTACCCAAGAGAACTAACATCTGTCGTCTGGAGATCAGTTGTTGTTCTGGGGAAACTCCAGGCCCCACTGGGAGTTTGGCAACCATACTTATACAGAGTCTGTGGCTTTCAATAAGCTGGCCCAATAGATCCAGGACCAGCCCAGATTTTTGCTCATTGTATCCTTAGTTTTTTCATCTGTCTATAAATTTTATTTTTGTGAGCTGTTTTTGGGGTCCACACGCTGGGGAGGAAAATGGGCTCAAAATACCACAATAGGGAATCGGAGAAGTTACTGAACCATTTAAAAGATGGCCCCGAAGTGCCTCACGGGTTTGTTGCGAGGATAAGGTGGAGAAGAAGGGAAGGGCTGAAGGGCTTTGGGTCCCCAATTGTGGAGAAAGGCAGGCTATAAATGAAGTACGTAAGTAAAACAAACACACACACAAATATGATTTCTTGGTACTCAGGATGAAACTGTGGCCATCTTTTATCCCAGGCAACTGACGGTAAAATGGATGCTCACAAAGATGCCTGCTTTTGTCTACATGTGGCATAAAACGAATGTAAAACCGACCGAGGAAGCCAAGCACAGAATAAATGCAGGCTGACAACCCTCAGAACGAATCTGTGCAAAAACAAAACCAGAAATGACATATCCAGACATCCCCATTAAGAAGGACAAAGGAAAAGCTGGATTCTCAGGTGGTTTATAAAAGCAAAGAGAGAGAGAGGCCAGTGGCAAAGAAGAGATTCACGTGAGGAACTCCCAGAGTTATGAAAAGTCAGCAGGACGGATGGTTCATTTTTCTTGCGTGGCTGCTAAATGTGGGGATAAAATATAGGGCGGCATAAATGTAACCTGATTTTCTGCTGTCAAATAGTGGCAGAGGCAGATCTCATTCCTGCCACTGCGCTCGTCTGACATATGTCGTTTTACATATAATTTCCAATATTGCATTTGTGTGTGTTTTCTGTTTTGTTAAAAAAAATGGTTTAGATGCTTAATGGGAGGTTTGCTACAGCAGCAGACATAACAACATATATTCTGTCTATTTTACCAAACCTGAAAGTAGAATCGGCTTCCCTTCAGGCTAGATGATGTCTCAGGTTGTCTTTCAAAGGGGGGAAAAAAACAACAACTGGAAGAAATATGTTTTGACTAACCTAAACTGTGTCATGCATCACACAGAACATTACTGTTATGTATTGCGAATGGAACATTCGAGGACTGTTTCTACCAGAGACTGGCTGAGCTTGGACCTGTAAAACAATAGCCCACCAGGACTCTGGAGGTGGCCAATGAGGAATTAATGGTTCTGACAATGGCCTATCCTTGGTAGTTGTTTGTGGAAGTGGGTGGAGTTGCATGCTATTTAAACAGGGCAGTTGCCCTGGCTTTTCACTATTTGTTCTTGCAGAATCACTAATAAAGGAGAGCTGATCACCAGGCTTGGAGTCAGACCATCCATGGAACGCAGTATTTAACAAGTACCACTTGCGGAGTGTAAAGATGGGGTAGTTGGAGCTCTATGGATAATAAGGTGTCCTTTCATGAAAGGGAAAGATCTAACATGTGTCAATGAAGCCACTTTACCGACTGCAGAATCTGGATGATGCAAACTGATAATCCTTTGCACTCACATCAGTTCAACCTGCTAGCTCTGAGGGGCAAAGCCAGTTCACCTTGACCCTTTGTGTTCAGGGTCAGCTGGGAATCACAGGGTTGTCACCTCTTGGCTGGGAAATTCCTGGCGGTCTGGGGGTGGAGTCTGTGGAGGAGGAGGGAGCAGGGAAGGAGGCTCAGCAGGGACAGATCAAGATGGGACGCCAGAGTGTCCACCGTCCAAGGCTGCCCTTTTCTCCAGGGGAAACGGATCTCTTGGTGTCTGGAGATCAGTTGTAATTCCTGGTTAACTACAGGCCCCTACCTGGAGGTTGGCAGCTGTCGCGGAATTAGGGCCTGGATTGCACCTCAGTCCTCTGTTAAGCCTGTTACTTTAATTTCTATAGTAATAAGCCTCTGTAGTTGAATCTTTGGTTCTGTTTCCCAGGAGGCTTCAGGACTCTGCTGGGGCTGGGGCCTTCTGGCACCGATAGCCCTGTACATGTCTTTTGCCTTAGAGGGTGTCTACATGCTCCAGGAGTTGGTGGTGTCACTATCAGAATCTAGATAGATAAGGCATTTGAATCTAGCCTCCTTGACACTCCTTGACTTTCTGTGAGCTTCCTGACCCCAGAGATAGAAAGGAGGGGAGGAATTTGGTTCAGTTCTAGTTAGTTCTAGTTGGGCCTGCGTCACATCCATGGTCCTTCGTGATAAGTACATCAGTCAGTACGCTAGCAGCTATAGGTCCAAGAAAAATATGTATCTCTGGTTTACTAAAGGTAGGCGGCTGGCTATCAATTAAGGTTGCCAGGTCTTACCTGGATGCTGGCGGTCTTACCTGGCCTTGGCCTCTATGCTCTTCTTCTTCTTCTTCTTCTTCTTCTTCTTCTTCTTCTTCTTCTTCTTCTTCTTCTTCTTCTTCTTCTTCTTCTTCTTCTTCTTCTTCTTCCTCCATAAAGGGCAACCCTAAACAGGTTTACACCCTTCTCGATCCATTGAGGTCAGTGGGTTTTGAAAGCTCAGGTGTAACTCCCTTTAGGATCGTGCTGATGTTCACTTACAAATCCAAACTGGTGAGTAGAAACATCTTTTGGAATCTTCATCCCCCAAAATAAACTTTTCTGGGATATGACCCATAGTAAACATGAATTTATTATTTATTTATTTATTTACATTGCACTTATATACCGCCCATGACCCCTAACGGGTCTCAGAGTGGTTTACAGATTACTACTGACATATACAGTAGTTGTTAACCTACCTAGGGCCACATTCGCAAGGGGGGGGGGCTTCCTACCGACACCCTGTTGGCAGCACGGTTCTCTCTCTTTCTGGCGGGCTACGAGCGTTCTTCTTTTTCTGGCGTCTTTTTCGGGATACCCGACGACCACCTTTCCGGCAGGCTCTGAAAGTTAAGATCTGTCTTCATCGTCTCTCTACATAAGAGAGGTTCACACAACACATTTTCGCTACATACAAGCATCTCCAGGTACATGTTGACATGGACTCTGGGAGATCACAGATCTTGCCAGCAACAGTTCCCATGATGCCAAAGTCTAGAACTGCATCTGGATGCATGAATCATCCCTAAATTACATTAGATTTTTCCCCCCTGTGCAATGGACAAGGGACAGGATCATCCCATACAGCAGGATTTATATTTATTGAGCTAGGTGGGGGGAAAAAAAGACTTTGGTTCTGCGTCCAATCATTCACAAACACTATTTATTGCCTCATATACTCCACTGCCAGCACAGATAAAATGCTAATTTCCCCACCATTATATCATGGTCAACACAAAGTCAATTGCCTAAGATAAGAATTAGGGAAGATTAATGCCACAAATGAAACGAGAACTTGTTGTTGTTAATTGGGACTGGCAATGTCCTTATTTCAAAATGAGGAGCCCTTCAAAAATCAATCGGTGGTACGAACCCGAGAGTAGCTCCATCAACTGCGTCATACAGTGAGGCAGGAAAACTCTGCTGGAGATGCTAGGCAGTGAGTGACCTACAGTTTTCTTTTTGCAAACCGTTTGGGGTCCCTCTGGGCAGAAGAGCGGCCTAAAGATGCTTCTCTGGGGGCCAATTAAAAAGGTGAAAAAACCCCGTCGTTGCGTCCTGCAGTGCACTGCTCGTTGCCTCTCAAACAGATTCCCAGTTTGCCCACAAATAGCCTCCTTTCACCAGGAAGTCACAAACCTCACATAGCAGTACATAGCTGGTTTTCCTATTGATTTTTTCCCACCATGCCCCATTTAGGGCTGGGTGGAGAAATGGGGAATTGCACATCTGCACCACCAGCTCCCTCCCTTGTGTATTTCTGTTGATCAGGAGCAGGCTGGGAAGCGAAAAAGGCCCTGGAAGCAGGCCCAGATGAATGGTTCATGTGAAGCTACAGCCAATACTAGTATTACCAGTCCCCCGCTGGAGGCAGGGGAATCTCCCACCCACCACCCAGGACCCATCCCCTGCTGCCAATCAGCTTGCTGGTGAGGGGACTTAGAGCCTAGGCTGCTGTCACTGGCAATACAGTGACATCGCTTCCGGCATGTCCCGGAAGTGATGTCATCAAATCGTTGATGTTGCAGCAACGTTCTTTTATTTGGGGAAAAACCTCTGTGGTTAGAAACATTATCGCCATAAGGATTTTGCCCCAAAATGACGGCATTGCTGTAATGTCAGTGACATGACAATGTAACTTCTGGCGCATGCCGGAAATTACATCATCTCATTGCCGATAGTGTGGCCTAGGCCTCTCTCCCATTCCTGGTTAAGTTCTCCCCACTCCAAACCAGTTGCAAGGAGGGACCTGGCCGCCCTAGTCAACACTGCAATACTGTGTTCTTCCCCCAAACTGCCAACCATTGCCGATGAAGGGTATTTATTTATTTATTTATTTTATTTACATTCAGCTTATATCCTGCTCGAACCCCTCCCACGGGGTCTCTGAGCGGCTTACATAGGCCCCTGCCACACGAGAGAAGAAGGGACGGCCAAAGTGCAGCTTTTAAAAAGCCACACCTAAATAGGCACACGGCGGCGGGATCATACAGATCCCCTGAGCCGCTGTGCATTTGCTCCCCGGCACAATCACATGCCGGGGAGACGCGGAGAAAGGCACGGGAGTCTGCAGAACTGCGCATGTCGGAGCATGCGCAGTTCGGCAAGGAGCCGGGGATGCGCCGGCGAAAGAACTCGCCGGCGATCCCACGGCCAGCGTTGTTGCGGCCGTTCGAAAAGAACCACCTCAGTAGGTGGTTCTTTTTTGGTGCAGATCATCGCTGGAAGGGCTGGATTGGGGACGTGCACGGCACGCTTCCCAGATGTTGCGGTGGGATCGCGCCGGTTTGCTCCGCTCCCGTTCTGTCCCTCTCTTGGCCTTAATCCTCTCATGTGGACAGGGCGATAGTTTATTATCCCTAACTATGGGCACATACATCATTGGGGTGGAATTGCCTACCAGCACCCAGGCCTTGCTCGGGTCTTGCAAACTGAGGGCTGCGGCTTCCTTGACTGAATCAATCCATCTCCTCTTCTCCTGCCGCCCTCATCTTTTCTATTTAGGGCAGAAAAATGGCACAGAATTTAAACGAACAAATAAATAAAACCACCCAGTGGGGCCCAAAATTACTACTGATCTGCATACGACAGAGATCACTCCCTCGGGAGAAAAGGCCTGCTTTGGAGGGTGGGCTCTTTGGCCTTCGACCACGCTGAGGTCCTTCCCATCCCCAATCCTCACTCTCCCCAGCTGTACTGCCAAATCTCCAGGAAGTTCCCAACCAGGAGTTGGCAACCCTGTACCCTTCTGGTCCCACTGAAGTCAATGAGCTCAGGAGGCGGTAACTCTGAATTGCACTGTTAATTTCCAGGACGAAGTTGGAATCCAGGGGCACCTTTAAGACCGACAAAGTATAATTCTGGGCATCAGCTTTCATGGGCACGCACACCTTCTTCAGATGCATCAAAACAAGACCAATGTATCTGAAGAAGTGTGCATGCACACGAACGCTGATTTGTTGTTGTTCAGTCGCACAGTCGAGTCCGACTCTTCGCAACCCCATGGACCAGATCACACCAGGCCCTCCGGTCTTCCGCCGTCCTCTGAGTTTGCTCAACTTCATGTTCGTTGCATCTATGACACTGCTAACCATCTCATCCTTTGCCGTCCCCGTCTTCTTTGACCTTCAGTCTTTCCCTGCATCAGGGTCTTCTCCAGTGAGTGCTCCCTTCTCATTGGGTGGCCAAAGTATTTGAGCTTCAGTTTCATTATCTGGCCTTCCAGGGAGCAGTCAGGGTTGATTTCTTTTAGGATTGACTGATTTGATCTCCTTGCAGTCCAAGGGACTCTCAAGAGTCTTCTCCAGCACCATAGTTCAAAAGCATCTATTCTTCGGCGCTCGGCCTTCCTTATGGTCCAACTCTCGCAGCCATACATGACTACTGGGAATACCATTGCTTTGACCATGCGGACTTTTGTTGGCAGGGTGATGTCTCTACTTTTTATCATGCTGTTTAGGTTTAATTCTGGGTATCAGCTTTCGCCTTTTGAAAACCCCATGGACAGTATCAAAAGGCAAAAGCTGATACCCAGAATTAAACTTTGTGGGTCTTAAAGGTGCCACTGGACTCAAATTTTGTTCTGTTGCTTCAGACCAACACGGCTCCCCACCTGAATCTATCTTCATGTTAGTTTATAGTACCGCACACAAACCAAAGATAAAGATGGCATTCCCCCGTACAGGGATCAGAGATAGGACCAATAAATAGGAACCATTCCTGGCAAATAAGGACAGTTGGAGCATATGGAAGACGGGAAGATGTAATGTACATAAAATGGCACATTTTTAAAGCTGTGTGCTTCAGGAATTAATCTGGGCTCGAGCACACAGGGGCAAGCAAAATCACAAGCAATTACCCCCTCTCTTTCTTGCCTTTCAGGGACAATACATCTGGATCGGGTCCAACTTCAGAAAAGGGGGCGGGTGGCTAAAAGCGTTCAGTGTATCAAACCCCACACCTCTGTCTGAGGCATATTCCCGTTTCATTGTCTACGGGCTTTCCAGAAGCACGGGGTGGGTACGGGGGGGGGGAATTAATTTGAAATCCAGTTCAATAAGAATCCCAATGATAAATTAGTAATAAATATAATCCTCATCACCGCTTGGAATGGTAGTTCAAGGCAATGCCAGCTACAGAGCAGGAGACAGGTAAGCATTCTGTGTGGCTCGCTCCGGCACAGTCGACATGATAAATGGCAAAGCATTTACCATTTCCTTGGATTATGAATCATAAATTTCACGGTCAGGGAAGGGGGGGGTGCACAGAAAGAGTATCCGCGATGCCAACAGGCATGAGAAATCCTGCATATTCAAGGTGATGTATTAGCCATCAAACGTAGTTGCAATAAACATTCAATAATGCATGTGTTAAAGACCTTTTTTATATATATTTTTTAGAAAATAGTTTCCCATCTTTTAGGTATCTATCTATCTAGCTATATGATACACACACACAAACACTACAGACTGCAGGCATTTTTAGTCTTTCTCTGTCAAACACAATTCTTTCTTGATGAATGACAAGGTACGATAATAGGGCTGTGGTTACCGTGGCAACCAGACAGCCGAGCTGTGTGCCTTGAATTTTTGTCATCTGAAAATGAAACCAGAAGCTAAGGGGGAAAGGGGGGGGGGAGAGAGAAAGCTGAGAGTGTAGCCAACAGATTAACTCATACAGGCAAGAGGGAGGGGGGAGGGAGGTGAGCGAGGTGGCGGGAAGAAAAGAGAAAATTCGGGGCGGGGAGGAAGATCTTTCGGGGAGGAGGAGGAGGACCGAAAGACCGGTGAGAGCGAAGCCCCACAGGCAATTAATAGAACAAATTTAGAGTCCAGTGGCACCTTGAAGACCAACAAAGGTTTATTCAAGGTGTGAGCTTCCGTGTGCAAGGCACACTTTCCCCAAATACAGCGGAATGGCTCGCGCCGCCTTCACGGAAGGCAAGAAAGAGGACGGTCGTGTGAAATGTGTGGTGTGCTCTTGGTGGCAACTGGACTACAAGGCTCAGCCATGAGCCACTGGGAAAGATGTTGCCCATGTTAAGAAGGTATCGATCACATAGGGTTGCCAACTCCAGGTCGGGAAATTCCAGGAGATTTGGAGGTGGGTGGGTAGGGAATGGGATGCCAGCCTCCAGTTTGGTGTCGTGGTTAGGAGCGTCGACTCTAATCTGGGAGAACTGGGTTGCAGCTGCTGGATGACCTTGGGCAAGCCATAAGTCCTGTCAGAGCTGTTCTTGAAAAAGAGCAGTTTCTGTCAGAACTCTCCCAGCCTCACCTACCTCACAGGGTGTATGCTGTGGGGAAGGGAAGGGAATTGTAAGCCGCTCTGAGACTCCTTCGAGTAGTGGAGGGTGGGATATAAATATCTTCTTCAGGTGTGGCCTGGGGATCGCTTGAAATGACAGCTCATCTCCAGACTACAGGGATCAGTTCCCCTGGAGAAAATGAATGTTTTGGAGGGTGGGCTCCGTGGCATTGTACTCTGATCTCCCTGGGCCCCACCCCCCAATTTCTAGGAATTTCCCAACCTGTAGCTGGCGCTGTGTGCCCCCCCCCCCCGCTGATGGTCAGGGGGGTCTTGGGAACCCAATGGAGAAGGGCTGGAGCCCGTAGCTGTGGAGTCTTGTGAGCAAAAATTCTACTTTGTGAGCTACGAGCACGAAAGGTGTGAGCGAGCCATTTGGCTGCTGCATCAATTAGCTTGCTCTGGAGTCATCCTTCCTGAGCTAAGAAAAAACTGTGAGCTAGCTCACACTGACTCAGCTTAGAGAGAACATGGGGACTCTCAGTCTGGGGCAAGGGATGCAGTGGGGCAACAGTGGAAGAAGGAGGAGGAGATTGGATTTATACCCCGCCCTTCGCTACCCAAAGGAGTCTCAGAGCGGCTTACAAACTCCTTTCCCTTCCCCTCCCCACCACAGACCCCCTGTGAGGTGGGGAGGGGGCTGAGAGAGCTCTGACAGAAACTGCTCTTTTTTCAAGAACAGCTCTTACCAGAACTATGGCTTGCCCAAGGTCATCCAGCCAGGTGCAAGTGGAGGAGTGGGGAATCAAACCTGGTTCTCCCAGATTAGAGTCCGCGCACTTAACCACTACACCATACTGGGAGGGCTTCTAGTGTCCTGGCCCCACTGCTGGACCTCCTGTTGGCATCTAGTATTTTTGGCCACTGTGTGACAGAGTGTTGGGCTGGATGGGCCGTTGGCCTGATCCAACATTGGCTTCTCTTATGTTCTTATATGGAGCAGAGGTCCATCAGTGACTATTAGCCACAAGGTATAGATAGGAACTCTCAGTCTGGAGCAAGTGATGCTCTGTATTCTTGGTGTTTGGGGGGGGGGGCAACAGTGGGAGGGCTTCTAGTGTCCTGGCCCCACTGCTGGACCTCCTGATGGCACCTGGTATTTGTGGCCACTGTTTGACAGAGTGTTGGACTGGATGGGCCATTGGCCTGATCCAGCATTGGCTTCTCTTAAGCTCTTATGTCCTAACACGGCCTGTAGCTCCAACCCTCGTCCCCCCCAGCAGACTTTTGCCCCAAGGGAACTGATCTTTGCAGTCTGGAGGTCAGTTGTAAGTCCAAGGGATCTCCAGGCTTAACCCTCTGGAGGCTGCCATCCTATGAAGAAGAAGAAGAATGTGGAGTGAGAAGCTCCTGCAGATTCCTAGATAGTGCCAAAGCCGCTAGACATACGGTTGCCAACCGCACTTTGGGAAATTCTTGGACGTGGGTCTAGGGAGGGTAGAGTTTGGGGAAAGGAGAGAGCCCATCAAGTGTGTGGTGCCACTCTCCACCTTCCAAAGCTGCCACTTTCTCCCGAGGAACTGATCTTTGTTGCCGGGAGATCAGTTGTAATTCTGGAAGAACTCCAGGTGCGACTTAGAAGATGGCAACCCTAGGCCAATACATCCTCCATCCCTCCGTCTACCATGTCCCGAGTGGAACATCCCTTTTGTGGAGGGGAGGGGCTATAGCTTAGCGGCAGAGCATCTAACTAGTTTGCAGAAGGCACCCAGGTTTGATTCATTCCCTGGCATCGCCAATGAAAAGACAGGGGAAAAACCTCTACCTTGGAGAGGTGCCATCTGCCAGAACAGATAGTCACAGGCTAGACAGATCCATGACCTTATCACAGTTCCTTGAGAGCCAGTTTGGTGTGAGGGCCAGTTTGGTGTCCTGGTTACGTACGCGGACTCTAATCTGGGAGAGCCAAGTTTGAATCCCCACTCCTCCACTTGCACCTGCTGGATGACCTTGGGCAAGCCATAGTTCTGACAAGAGCTGTCCTTGAAAGAGCAGTTTCTCTCAGAGCTCTCTCAGCCCCACCCACCTCACAGTGTGTCTGTTGTGGGGAGGGGGAGGGAAAAGAGTTTGTAAGCCGCTCTGAGACTCTGAGTGAATGGCGGGGTATAAATCTAATCTCCTGCTCCTCCTCTTCTCCTTCTTCTTCTTGGTGAGTATTTGTGTGTGTGTATACTTAGAAGTCATGGTTGACTTCTGGTGACCCCGAGTGGGGCTTGGACATTTCAGAGAGGTGGCTTGATTTGCCCACCTCTACATTCCAGCCCAGGTATTCCTTGGAGGTCTCCCTTCCAGGTATTTGCCAGAGTCGGCCCTGCTTAGCGGACAAGATCGGGCTTGCCTGGGCTATCCAGGTCAGGGTTCCTGTGGCGGTTCCTTCTATCCTATATAAAAGGTCTAGAATGGCGGGGTTCAATAGGAAGGGGAAGACAGTTAAGCAACTGAGTAGATCTCAACATCGACTCACCCTTCCTGGACCAAAGGGTGCCAGGCTGGCTACAACCGGGGCCAGGGCTTTCTCGGTGGTGGCTCCTTTCTGGTGGAACGAGCTCCCAGAGGAGATCAGTGGCATGGGGGACCTTATGCAGTTCCGCAGGGCCTGCAAGACAGAGCTCTTCCGCCAGGCGTTCAATTAGGAGCCATCCCAGGGGGAATACCCTTTTCCCTAAAATGTTGAGGCAGCCTGGACCACCCGCACAATATCAGATCGAGATCGACCACCAGGACGGCACGGAAGGCGGTGCGCCATCTTAAATGCAACCCATTCAATGGTTTTACTTTTAGTGTTAGCACCTTTTAATATCGCATTGTTATATGTTTTTATGATTGTTGTACTATTTATCGTTGTATAAATGTAATCAATAATAAATAAATAGATCGTTCTGCTCACCATAATACTTGAACTCCATGCTTTCTTCCTTTATTACTTTACTTCCTTTATGTATCTCCTTTCTCCCCAGTTGTAACCCAAAGTGGCTTACACCGTTTACCTCGCCTTCATTTCATCATCTCAGTAACCCTGCGAGGTAGATTTGGCTAACCACTGTGACTGACTGGCCCGAGAACAGCCCACAAGCTTCCACGCCAGAGAGAGAATCTTAGTCCAACTCTTGAGGCACTGTACCACACTGGCTCTCGTCACCAATGCTCCCTCTAAGCTGTGGAGTCCTGTGAGCAACAATTCTACTTTGTGGGCTACTGGCATTTAAGTTGTGAGCAGGTGATTTGGCTACTGCATCAATTAGTTTGCTCTGGAGCCCATCCTTCCTGAGCTAAGACAAAAATGTGTGAGCCGGAGGCTAAAAAGCTGTGAGCTAGTTCACGATAACTCAGCTTAGAGGGAACACTGCGAGTTGTCACATGGCTGTTCTGCATGCTCTAAAACAACTTCCCACGCAGAAGGCTCCCGTAGATTATGGAAGTCAGCCCTGACTCAGCATAGTTCACATGAATACCGTGAACTGACAGTTTACACGAACTCTCAGGACCGTTACGCAAAACCCAAGTTCTGTCACATGACCAGAGTCCAGACATCCTTCTTACCGAAATAGCAAAATACTCTGGGAGACCCCAGAAGCAGGACAGAATAGAGAGATGCCTCCCACATCTTTTGCCTCTAGCATCTTCTATAAATATCCGCACAAATCAAAGCACAGTTGTTTAATGATGGGTGAATACACCTTTTTGTTGAGTGCTTTCGTTTTGCCAGTTTTTCACTGCTTCATTCTCCGTGGCTTTTCTTCCCCCTCCTGCGGTATTTTTAAGATTTTGTTTTAATGCAGCGTCATACACCACGCATATACTAAAAATAAGGCCAAAAAAAAATGATGCTGAGAATGCATTCACGTGAATGGGGGAAATTCAACTCAAAGTGGCATGAAAATAAAGACCCATGAGCATGTTTCCCACACGGGAGAAACAGAATTGAAACAGGGTTTGAGGAACACTGCAAGATTCAGAAGTGTCCCTTCAATGTTTAAAACAAAGATCCGCAGGAAGCAATGAGATTTCACCCAGAATGGGATGGGATCCAAATCCGATGACCGAACACCACAAGTCGATCACCACAAGATTCCTTCATGTGACCAGTGTTCCCTCTAAGCTGAGTTAGTTTGAGCTAGCTCACAGGTGTTTAGCCTCTGGCTCACACATTGTTGTCTTAGCCCAGGAAGGATGGCTCCGGAGCAAACTAATGGATGCAGTAGCCAAATGGCTCGCTCACCACTTTAATGCCAGTAGCTCACAAAGTCGAATTTTTGCTCACAAGACTCCACAGCTTAGAGGGGGCATTGCATGTGACCCAAATCAACAAGAGAGAGCTATCCAACTCTAAAAGGGGCCCTCACGTTTTACTTTTGACAAAACTCCACACTGCAAACTCCAGTGTATACCCTCCACCCAACTGCCAAGCACCTGTTGCAAAGGGCTAGCTCCATACTGGAAAGTTAAAAACACGGCTGAAAGCAAACCACAGCGTTGCGGACGTTTCTTCAGCCAAACGATAAGAATGCCAACGAGGCTAAGCACGAACTGGCGTCACGCTCTCGTTAGGACCAAGGGAACAGGCAAGCTGCAAAGCTAGAGTCTGCAGGTATGGTCATGTAGGTAGGCAGAAACGGGGATCTAAAGCACATAAGCAAAGAGGTTCAGGTGGCCCAGAGCTGGCCCAGAGAGCAAACCGGGAACGCTGCAGAATCAGAGGAGAGGCCGGAAGTTGGCAATGTGACACCAGACGATGATCCATACAAGAGACTCAACAAGAACCGTCTGGCTCCTTGTAAATACACTCTCAGTAGAACACCCAAGCCATCAAGGCAGAGGTCATTTCGGGGGGGGAACGCGGGGGAACGCAGTTCCCCCAGGTGAGGTGCAGGGGGCGGGGCACATGATGAAGCCCCGCCCCCTGCTTCCGGCCACCCCGCTTCCAGCCCTCATTCAGCCAGGAGGAGGCAGGAGAAGAGGGAGGGTAAGTTGCTTCCTCCCCGCCACTCCCCACCCCTGCCTGCCTGGGGCCAGGGAGGGCCTTGGCGGGGCTTCCTCGCACTCCCGCCGGCCTTGCAGGTCCACCGCCGGGCCCCTGATGTCAGGGGGTGTGGCATATGCTAATGAGTTATGCTAATGAGTTCCCCTAGCTCTTTTTCTACGAAATGACCCCTGCATCAAGGTATAGCTAGTGGAGGTCTGGAGGTCACTGGAAGAGGTGGCTGGAGGTGAGCGGGCCCAACACAGTGGAAACCTGGGCGAAGATCTGTCCAATTCCAGCACTGAGATCAAAACAGAACAAGGATGCTCGCTCAGTACCTTCCCCCAGACCTAGGGCCAAGCAGGTCAGTAGAAAAGGGATGCAGCAGATCCAGATAGATCCATTGGCCCTCTTTGCTATCAATCGTGTGTGTGTGTGTGCGAAGTCCATCAAGCTGCTTCTGACTTATAGGTAGGCGCAAACCCGCCCACCTTGCATTCACAATAGGGGAAGAGGAAAAGGAAGAGGAGGAAGAGGAAGAGGAGATTGGAGTTATACCTCGCCCTTCACTTGGAGTCTCAGAGCGGCTTACAAACTCCTTTCCCATCCCCTCCCCACAACAGACACCCTGTGAGGTAGGTGGGGCTGAGAGAGCTCTGACTGAGAACTGCCCTTCAGAGAACAGCTCTGAGAGAACTTGTGACTGACCCAAGGTCGCCCCAGCAGCTGCATGTGGAGGAGTGGGGAATCAAACCCGGTTCTCCCAGATTAGAGTCCACACACTTAACCACGACACCAAACTGGCCAGGAAAGGAGGTGGCCGGGAAAACTAAAGGGCTAAATAGGCAGGGAGGAGGATGCTGCCACAGAGGAAGCCCACTGCTTGTTTGAGCCAGAAGGGATCATGCTTTGTTTCAGCTCAGTTTTCAGAGCTTGGGTTGGTTTTTAGATGGGGTTGCCAACCTCCAGGTGGGGCCTGGAAATCTCCTGGAATCACAGCTGCTCCCCAGACGCCATAAATTGCTCATTAATAAATTGGTTCAAAGCATTGATTCCACTTCTCTGGGAGAAAATGGCTACTGTCGGAGGCAGACTGTAGAGCGTTATTCCCTCCCAAGGAACCTCCCTCCTCTTCTCCCAGGCCCCACCCCTCAAATCTCCAGGTATTTCCAAGCACGGAGCTGGCCACCCTATTTCGGATTTCTCCAATCCAAATCCTATCGCGTTGTCCCATCCTGTTGATCCTATGGGTCTATACTGTGCAATCGACCTTCC
>NW_015160857.1:722099-737997 GCF_001447785.1 Gekko japonicus | reverse complement strand
GCATTAAAAACGTAAAAAATGAAAATACCCGTTTTTTTTTTTTTTCCCCCCCCCCCCAAAAAAAAGCAAGTTCTAGGCTCCAAATGAAGTCAGATCTGATCACAGGCGAACTTCTGCCTGGCCACTCAGTGGGAAATAAACCCACTCCCCACCAATGTTCCCTCTAAGCTGTGGAGTCCTGTGAGCAGAAATTCTACTTTGTGAGCTACTGGCATTAAAGTTGTGAGCAGGTAGTTTGGCTGCTGCATAAAATTAGTTTGCTCTGGAGCCATCTTTCCTGAGCTAAGACAAAAATGTGTGAGCTGGAGGCTACAAAACTGTGAGCTAGCTCACACTAACTCAGCTTAGAGGGAACACTGCTCCCCACCTTCTGATTGTTTCAGCCAATGGAGGAAATCCCAGTTTGCTACATCTCCTTTTCCCAATGAACTTTGAGACGAGTGCTTGAACGTCTGGCATTTAATCTCGGAGGGGGGAGAAAAATGTTCTCTCAGACTCTTCTCAGACTTCTGGCGGTGGCTTCCAGGAGGTAGCAGAAAGCAAATGGAAAACTTGCAATTGGCGTTCCCAGCTCTGGCTAGGGAGATACCTGGAGATTAGGAGGCGGAGTTCCGGGGAAGGCAGGGGCCTCAGTGGGTAGAATGCCAGAGAGCCCACCCTCCAAAACAGCCCTTTTCTCCAGAGGAGCTGATCTCTGTAATCGGGAGATCACCTGAAATTCCATGAGATCTCCAGGCCCCACCCAGAAGCCGGCATCCCTTTTTGCAATCATACTTGATTTACATAATTATAAAGCCATTTGCATAACATGACCACATCTGGACCAGAGGGAAAAGGCCAGACTGAATCCTTTACCCCGGAGACGGCAGCTTTCTAACGCGTCTGCAGATTTTTGCTTTCCGCAAAGGGCCTGCATTTCATATGAAACGCCACCCCCGTTTCCAGATCGAAGTCGTCCCGTCCGGAAAAGGCCAAGGCACTTGATTCTTCTGACTTTATAAAAGAGCCCCAGAACTGGTTGCATGGATAACAATTCTCCCGAAGATCCAGAACAAGCAGAAAGACAGGTGGTAGGTGTTAAAAGCAGGGGGGAATTAAAAACCAGGAAGGGGCTACAGTACGTCACGGTTTGCAGTTCAGCTTAATTCTTTACCTATCACTTATTTTGGCAAAGTTCTGGTTGGCAGTGCAAATCCTCTTTTAATTGCTGATTTTTTGTTGTTGTTCAGTCGCACAGTCGAGTCCGACTCTTCGCGACCCCATGGACCAGGTCACGCCAGGCCCTCCTGTCTTCCGCCGTCCTCTGAAGTTCACTCAATTTCATGTTCGTTGCATCGATGACACTGTCTAACCATCTCATCCTTTGCCGTCCCCATCTTCTTTGACCTTCAGTCTTTCCCTGCATCAGGGTCTTCTCCAGTGAGTGCTCCCTTCTCATTTGGTGCCCAAAGTATTTGAGCTTCAGTTTCATTATCTGGCCTTCTAGGGAACAGTTAGGGTGGATTTCTTTTAGGATTGACTGATTGGATCTTCTTGCAGTCCAAGGGACTCTCAAGAGTCTTCTCCAGCACCATAGTTCAAAAGAATCTATTCTTCGGCGCTCGGCCTTCCTTATAGTCCAACTCTCGCAGCCATACATGACTACTTGGAATACCATTGCTTTGACCATGCGGACTTTTGTTGGCAGGGAGATGTCTCTACTGAATACTGAATGTATTGCTGAATACATGAAGCTGTTTTAGGCTGAATCAGATTATCAATCCATCAAGGTTAGTATTGTCTACTCTGACTAGTAGCAGCGCTCCAGACTCTCAGACTGAGGACTTTCCCATCACCTACTGTCTGGTCCTTTAAACTGGAGATGCCAGGGATTGAGCCTGGGACCTTCTGCATGCCAAGCAGAGGCTCTTCCATTGAGGAATGGCCTCTCCCCAATTGCTGGTCTGAATTGTGTGTGTGTTAGGTAGGTGGGGCTGAGAGAGCTCTTTTGAGAACTGTTCTTTCCAGAACAGCACTGAGAGAACTTGTAACTGACCCATGGTCACACCAGCAGCTGCATGTGGAGAAGTGGGGAATCAAACCCGCTTCTCCTAGACTGGAGTCCACACTCTTAACCACTTCATCAATCTGGCTCTCTAACTCAGCTGTTATGGATATGTCAAAGATTTGCACCAAAGAGTTTCTGCTTATTTTGGGGTGGGGGGATTTTTTTGTATTTGTTATATGTGCGTGTGTGTGCCCCTGGAAGTCATGGCAACCTCTGGTGACTTTGTGTGCACCTGGACGTCATGATGACCTCTGGTGCCTGACCCCTGCTGGGGGCCTGGAGGATATGCAGAGAGGTGGCTGAAGAAAGCCTGCCCCCACCTCCCCACTGTTGGCATTCCAAGGAGGTCTCCCATCCAAGTACTTGCCAGAGTTGACCCTGCTTAGCTTCCTAGATCTGATGAAACCAGGGCAGGCCTGGGCTATCCAGGTCAGGGCAGAGCTTCTGCTTATGACCTTCATTAAGCAACTGTTTTGACTAGAGGTCCATTTGCGGAGAACAGAATGGCTACTCAAGACCAGTGTTCCCTCTAAGCTGAGTTAATGTGAGCTAGCTCACAGTTTTTTAGCCTCCGGCTCATACGTTTTTGTCTTAGCTCAGGAAGGATGGCTCCAGAGCCAACTAATTCATGCAGCAGCTAAATCGCTCACTCACAACTTTAATGCCAGTAGCTCACAAAGTAGAATTTTTGCTCACAAGACTCCACAGCTTAGCGGGAACATTGCTCAAGGCCCCAGTCCTCCCCTCCCAGAACCTGCTGCCTAACCTGTTAGATTAGGTTATTAGGCAGCTAACAGAGAGGGTGAAGAAGCAGCAGCCCCTAGAGGGACAGATTTATCCCACGGGCCTCTCTCTAGTTGCCATCTCTGTTTTAAGACGTCGGAGCACTTTAATCGGACACACAGAATTTGCAAAGCAATTCCAAACATCCAAGGTTTGTCCAGAGATCCTGACACGGCATGGTGTTGGAGAGTGCCCTCAAGTTGCAGCCCAAAGGGCTTTCAAGAGACAAACAGAGGAAGCTTGCCATTGCCTGTCTCTGCGTAGCAACCCTGGACTTCTTTGGGGGGGGGGTTCTCCCATTCAAATATTAACCAGGGCCGACCCTCCCTGCTTAGCTCCCGAGATCTGATGAGATCGGTCTAGCCTGAGCCATCCAAGTCAGGGAAAAACACAGTGACCCCAGTACCATAGGGATTTCAAGCAAGAGACATTCAGAGGTGGTTTGCCATTGCCTGCCTCTGCACGACAACCCTTGGCTTCCTTGGTGGTCTCCCATCCAAGAACTGACCAGGGCCGAGACTGCTTAACTCCCAAGATCTGACCAAATTGGTCATCCAGCTGCAACAGACTTATGACAACCCCTAATGGGGTTTTCAAGGCAAGAGATGAACAGAGGTCGTCTTGCCATTGCATGCCTCTGCATAGCAACCCTGGCCTTCCTTGGTGATCTCCCATCCAAGTACTAACCAGGGCCGACACTACTTAGCCTCCAAGATCTGATGAGATTGGTGCCAGCCTGGGCTATCCGGGTCAAGGCAAGAGATGAACAGAGGTCGTCTTGCCACTGCCTGCCTCTGCACAGCAACCCTGGCCTTCCTTGGTGGTCTCCCATCTACACACTAACCAGAGCCGACACTACTTAGCCTCCAAGATCTGATGAGATCGGGCTAGCCTGGGCCATCCGGGTCAAGGCAAGAGATGAACAGAGGTCGTCTTGCCACTGCCTGCCTCTGCACAGCAACCCTGGCCTTCCTTGGTGGTCTCCCATCTACACACTAACCAGAGCCGACACTACTTAGCCTCCAAGATCTGATGAGATCGGGCTAGCCTGGGCCATCCGGGTCAAAGCAAGAGATGAACAGAGGTCGCCTTGCCATTGCCTGCCTCTACCTAGCAACCCTGGCCTTCCTTGGTGGTCTCCCATCCACACACTAACCAGGGCCGACGCTGCTTAGCCTCCAAGATCTGATGAGATCGGGCTAGCCTGGGCCATCCGGGTCAAAGAGATGAACAGAGTTCGCCTTGCCACTGCCTGCCTCTGCACAGCAACCCTGGCCTTCCTTGGTGGTCTCCCATCCAAGTACTAACCAGGGCCAACGCTACTTAGCCTCCAAGATCTGATGAGATCTATCTAGCATGGGCCATCCTAGTCAAGGTGCTATGGCATGGGGGTGGGGGAATAATATCCAACAGCACAGCTCTTCGGTTCCTCTTCATGGCCACCCCAGGCCCCATTTACCTCAGCTCCTGTTTATTTCAGTAGGGTTCCCACCAACCAACCCCACCCCCCAGTGCTCTGTTATAAAAGACCCCCAGAGCGTCCCGTCACAATATCACGTTTCATAAGGTTACAATGGTGTCCTACTCGATGGTTTTCATAAGGTTACAATGGTGTCCTACTCGATGGTTCCTACTCGGGAATACCGATTTAATTTTGGTGTGCGGTAGAGGTGCATGTATAGGGTTGCCGACCTCCAGGTGGTGACTGGAGATCTCCCGCTATCACAACCGATCTCTGGGCGAAAGAGATCAGTCGGCTTGGAGAAAATGGCGGCTTTCGAAGTTGGACGATCTGGCATT
This sequence comes from Gekko japonicus, assembly GCF_001447785.1. Taxonomy (NCBI): domain Eukaryota; kingdom Metazoa; phylum Chordata; class Lepidosauria; order Squamata; family Gekkonidae; genus Gekko; species Gekko japonicus. The sequence continues at coordinate 733,367 of NW_015160857.1, read as the reverse complement.
ATGCCTCATACCCTGCCCTCCTTAGGCTCCACCCCCAAGATCTCCAGGTCTTTCCCAACCCAGAGCTGGCAACTCTACGGAGGAGCTTTTCGTTTCCAGCTCTAGGCTTAAACCTGCAGGTCCTTCTTGTGTAAAACCTCTCGGGCGCAGCGAGATGAGGCCACACGGAACACTGTAGTGCTGACAACCAGGACGCTCCTGACCGGAAAGCACAAAATATTGTTCCATTGCGGAAACTAAGTGAGTTTCTCCTGATTCCTGGATGGGAGACTACCTAGGAATCACAGAGGGACAGTGTGGTCTATTGGTTAGAGCAGGGGTCCCCCGGTGAGGTGGCCATGGTGGTGCCTGCCATCACCCTTCCTGACAAGTGGGCGGGGCCGGATGGGGCTTTTGCCCAGCAGGGCTTCCGATTGGCCCCTGGAAAACTGATGGGCTGTGCAGATCTTTAAATGTCGCTTTAGCAGCAGCTGCCATCGCAGCACGAGGATCTTCACTGTCTGACTGAAGCTGCATGTATCGAGGAAAATAACTTCAAAACAGCCCGTTCATTTAAAAAGGCATCCTGTTCAACAGGCCTGAAATGTCGAGAAGAGACGCTATCAGAGTTATGCATGACCTCACTCCCTGACATGTTGTGCTAGCTCCGCCTCCTGGGGCGGCTATTTTGTGGTTGTGTCCACCACCTTGTGTCAGAATTCCAAAGGTGCACGCAGGCTTGAAAAGGGTGAGGACCCCTGGATTGCAGTGTCAGACTAGGATCTGGGAGACCGAGGTTCGAATTTCCACCCTGCCATGGACGCTGGCTTGGTGACCTTGGGCCAGTTGCACACTCGCAGCCTAACCTACCTCATGGAGTATAGACAAGGTAAATAGTGAAGTCCTTGGTGGAAGAGAAGAAGAGGAGGAGGAGGAGATTGGATTTATACCCCGCCCTTCACTTAGAGTCTCAGGGCGGCTTACAAACTCCTTTCCCTTCCCCTCCCCACAATAGACACCCTGGGAGGTAGGTGGGGCCGAGAGAGCTCTTTCCAGAACTGTCCTTGAGAGAGCAGCTCTGAGAGAACTATGGCTTGCCAAAGGTCACCCAGCAGCTGCAAGTGGAGGCATGGGGAATCAAACCCGGTCCTCCCAGATTAGAGTCCATGCACTTAACCACTACACCAAACTGGCTCTCAAAAGCAAGGCACAACAGAATCTGTTGGGGATCTGTTGGCACAATGGAGGTTTCCGGTAGCAATGAGCATTTTAGGGGGGAAAATTAGGGGGCAGGACTAGGGTTATTTATTCAGGTACTGTCACAAATTTTGGCTGAGAAACACTCAGGCATGCAATTGCGTTTAAATTTAAAGCAAGTTTGGGAGCTTCGGAGTCTTCAGTCATCTGCTGTTCAATTCCTCTGGTTACTCATCAAGTTTAAGGGGCCGTGGAAATTTGATGAAAATGCAATGCGGAAAGAATTCTGGGAAAGCAAAGGACCTGCAGAATTTCAAGGAACGATGCCTAAATAAAACCTGCATGTAGTCCTTGGCAGAGCTCCTCCACATCGTTCCACTGCCACTAACGTTTTCTTAAATAGAAAACTGGTACAGATTTGGAGTTCTGCCTCAGGCAAATCATCTATGAAATGTTGGGGGACGTCCAAGAATGTCAATAAAACTAGCACAATTCTCAGGGGGTGGGTTCCTGGGTAATTCCTGGGGTCACATGCCTTCTGTGGTGTTGCCAACCTCCATGAGGGGCCTGGAGATCTCTCACTATTACAACTGGTCTCGAGAATAGAGATCAGTTCCCCAGGAGAAAATGGCTGCTTTGGAGGGTGGACTCTCTGGCATTAGACCCTGCTGAGGCCCCTCCCCTACTCAAACCCCACCCTCCTCAGGCTCCACCCCCAAAATCACCAGGCATTTCCCAACCCAGAGCTGACAGCCCTAGGTCTCAGCCAACTTTGCTCACCAGTAAAAATAAAGATCCCTGCCTGGCCTATGTTCTTAGAGTTCAACCACCGACAACATCTCAGCTAGTATCAAGCTGAAACTGGGGTGGGGTTGGCTGGTCCCCCTTTCCGTAAAGCTTCTCATCTCTGCAAACAAGATCCACCCTTTTCTGTACTTTTTTGGGGTGCGTGCAAGCGGAGGAGAAAATGTCACCCACGGTTGATGTGCCAGTCGCCATCTGAAAAGAGCTGATGTGCGTCGTCTGATCCTTCCCCCCATTTTGGGCAGTTTTTGCAGAGAGAGGGGGAGGCATACAAAGCCTGCTGTGGCTGGCCTCATTTACAACCGCTGTTACCACAACGCAACCCATGTTCCCCCTCCCCCATGGCAAAGGGCCTGCAATGGAGCCGTGCATTGGTCAATGGGGGGGGGGGGAACCAAAGAAAGAATTTTTTAAAAAAAACAAAACAAGAGGCGCGCTGTCTTCCAACAGGAAGCCTGTGCCTTCCATACCGCCATCTTCCGTGCGAAAAACCGAACACCACGAAAATTTGGCACAACACTGGTCTCACCGAACTGGCCAGCTCCGAAATTTCAGCTGTCACAAAGCACTTCCTGGTTATCCCCTATAAAGCAGAGGTTCAGGTAGGGCCCTCTCCCTGGATATCTGTTACACCCAACCACACTGTGAATACGAAAATGCCCTCACCCATTACGGCTAAGTAGCTTTTGATTAGCTTCATTTTCGAAGGTGGCGGCAAAGAAAACAGTCCTTGATTTGGTTGTTTGCCGGGCTGCTTCCTCGGCGGTTCGCACTCACTTGTGCCAAAGAGACACCATGAAGATGCTGAACTTTGTCAGGGACAACATGCGGCTTGCTTCCAAGGGGTCTGGATAGTTCTTTTTTTTACCCGTCAAGGAAGGGGGGGGAGTAAATATTTTTCCTGTCTTCATCTGGGACGCTCCCTCTTGGCTGGAGAATGTGATCAGGAACACCCAAATGCACCAGAGCACGGGTGCCCAATCCCCCCCCCCCGGTCCAAAGAACAATGAGAATCAAACACAGCCATTGTTCATTTTGGCAAATGGGCAGGGGGAGGTGTGGGTTGCATACGCCCGGAGTTCTTTGTACAGGCGGAGAGTCAGCGTGGAAGGATGATGCAGCGGAACAAAGAGCTACGGGGAAAGCCATCAAATGCACCAGGGCTGTAGAACGCAACAGGTGCCTCGCCAGGAGTACCACAATGGCTATTTTTAAAACAGGGACAACAGGGCACCAGCCGTTGAATATCCATCTGGGGACTCCACCACCTTTGATCACTGCTTAATTCAGAGACCAGATCCTCTCCTTGAATGGACCCCCGAGGAACAAATCAAGTTTCTGCCCCCCCTCCCCCGGCTTATGACCAGTGTTCCCTCTAAGCTGAGTTAGTGAGAGCTGGCTCACAGTTTTTTTAGCCTCTGGCTCACACATTTTTGTCTTAGCTCAGGAAGGAGGGCTCCGGAGCAAACTAATGTATGCAGCAGCCAAATCCCTCGCTCATAACTTTAATGCCAGCAGTTCACAAAGTGGAATTTTTGCTCACAAGACTCCACAGCTTAGAGGGAGCATTGCTTACGACGCGATCCATTATGCCTCACGATGCTTCTGCTGCTGCAGACTACCTGCCTTTATGGAATGCCTTAATCCTTACCGATTTATCACCCTCCCACGGCAATTAGCTGCATATCCCAGGTCCAGAGGACTGCCAGCCGTATCGGACAACTCAACCTCCAGAATTTCGGCTATCTGAAACACCTGGCTGCCGATGTTTCGTGCGTAAATCGAACCCCGCATTATTTGGGTCCCATGTCAATACTGTGGACATCCTATTCGTACAAAAACTTCGTTTCATTTCCCCCTCCCAGCCTTTCAGACAAACACCTTACGTTTGTCTGAATGCACACGCCTGCAGGCGCTACCATGACTGGCTAGCACCCAGCTCTGGGAAACAAAGAAGCACACAAAGCCCCTTGAACAGACCCCATGATACAAGCAGGTTCTTACAGAACGGCCACCACAACCTATAGTTTTAATTCTCTTCCCCTGCCCTAGATCATTACTTATGAGCCTAGGCAAATCGGTTGGCTTCACTTTCGCCTGTCCGGCAGCCCTCCACCGTTTTCTTCTGCATCTCAAACCCTCGCGACTCTCCGCCTTATAGACCGTTCCTGCAAATGCCGAGTATAATTGGATTTCAAACCTGGCAGGTCCTTTGATATCCTGCCACGAAAGCCAGGAAAGCATAATCCCCTTGGGAAATACAGACGGCTGCGCCGCAACAACCACAGGTAAAGCACAACGGTGGCCGTTTGGACAGACCGTTTTGGAATGGGTGGCCATTCGGACAACACAATCGAACGTCTCTCAAAGGCCAAGAGGAACATCCCGAATCATTTGGGTCATCATCACATGCCCAATTGACTCTGGGAACCCCGGGCGTTTGTATGACCAGGGTCCAGACAACAGCAAGAAGGGTCTTGATATACTTACATTAGGGAGCACAAAGGCAGGACTGAAGGGGGGGGGGGAATGCCATTCCATACATTGCAGAGTTTCACAGAGGACTGAGTCATTTTTAATTACCTTGACATACAAGCAGTGTATTGTCAGAGATGAGTCAGCAAAGGTAATGTGTGTATCTATAGGTAAAGCTGAATGAGTTCTGCAGCCCCTGCAGTATAATTGCATACACCTTGAACACCGGTGGCAACACCAAAGAGCTGTGGAAGACGACGATTCGAGACATCATCTGCATCCTTGCTTTCCAGGTGCGTCTTTGTGGTGTCTGCTCATTTGCAGAAGAAACCACAGGCAGACTTCCCCCTCCCCTTTTGTGCTCCTGTCTGTGAAGCAGAGACCTCGGCACCTGCTGAAAGACCCCCTACCCTTTAAGGAGAAAAAGAACCTCCTTCAGTCCCACCTTCATTTGCAGGTCCTATTCTGATAGCATTTTACTCCACTGGAACATCACCCACGACTTTACAGGATGTCACATGATGGAAGTTTTCCCTGAACTGTATCCATGACAATGGGCTGGGGATCCTCATTGGATCCCAAATTTAAGGTGTAAGCAGAAAAGGGAGGGGAAGTTATATAACTCTCGGATCGGTTCCTAGAAGCTGGCGAGCGGGTTTTAAAATAACCATAAACAGTGTGCGGGGGAGAAATGCCGTTTCCCGACAAACCATGTCAGAAGATCAGAAGGAAACTTCAGGGTCTATGCAGAAAACTATAAATCAAAGCAATCCAGTTTTCGAATCATCAGCACAAATAAGCAACCCAGGCCTGATAAGGAATCCTTTTGCCAACACAAACGAAAAGAGAGCAATCAATTAATTGCAGACCCCATTTTTCCTCAATCCATGATTTGTGTTCATCCTCTTTGATTCAGCACTGGGAACCGCTGGCCCACACTATACATACAAGACAAATAGATGCATCTGCAAATAGTTAATCACTTTGGCGCAGGAAAAAAAACACAGAATCTATGAGGAGGAGGCTTAATTGATAAGCGTACAAATCCATGTAACGTCAAATGGATATTTTATCGGCTGGAAAATTAATGGGGTGGGGGTGGGGAGTGATTGTTGAAGAGATGGGAGTTTATATCATCGAATTTTATGAAAATATGAGGATCCCGATGGCTTCCTGGTAGGGAGGAGAGCCTCTTCTGTTAATTAGCTATGCATATCAAGGAATTATTTAATTATCGTGACTTTTCTGGACTGAAATACGTTCTGCTATCGTACACTATCTGCTGTTATTGTTCCTCCTTAATGATGCCTTTATAGAGTCTGTCTTCTTTTGTTCCTTCGAGTATTTCTTTAGGAGGCTGGGTGTGTGTGTGTGTGTGTGTGTGTGGATGGGAGAATAGCGCAGAGCAGAGAGAGAACTGAGAAAATGTATTTTTTTTAAAAAAAATGATACAATATACATTGCAGAGGTGGTGGAGAGGGAACCTCAACAGTTAGGGGATCCAGATTTAAAGATCTGCTATTACACCCGCGGGGCGGGAGGGGGGGGGAGTCCCAATCCAAAGAAGCAACAGTCCGATTGTTTCACTAAAAATGTAAATTAGCAAGGAATGCATTTAACAAGAAAGAGGTAAATTATGATAATTACTCTGACTGGTAGGGTCCTTGAGCATTACTAATTAGCATTTATGGCCCGGATTATTGAAACAATGTGTGTGTTCTCCGGAGTATAGGAGCTGGGATGCTTTTCCCTGTCAGAGGCTTGGGGGGAAAGGCCAACGTAGGCAGCCTTGTTGAACTGTTAACACAGGGTCTCCCCTTGCAAGCCTTGTGGGCAGCACCGTTTACAAAGGTGCAAGACAGCATTCAGGGGAAAGTCTCGCCCATTACCTTCGTTCTCGGATGCAGCATCTGCACAGCTGCTTTCACGAACCGAAGATCTATACCTCGAGCAATCCTTATAGATCTATACCTCGAGCAATCCTTATAGAAAATAAATTACTCAGGAGGAGAAACGGGTATTAGACGCTGTCACCACAGGGCCAAACATTTCTCCGCGTTAGCCGCTAGAAGAATGGAACTTGCCTGGTCTTGGAAAAACGAAAATTGCATCCAGGCGACGAATAAAAATTGGGAGCCTGTGATCAAAAGGAGCCCAAATGGACCTCCTCCTGTTGAGTTCCCCTCCCTGGCCACCTCTCGGCTAGGATTTAGAAAGCGAAAGGAGCTTAAAATTAGAAATCAATTAGGGACGAATCAATCATCTCATCAGCACCAGCCCTTTTAATTGTGTATCAGCCGTCTAATTGGTAATGGGCCCACGAAAAGCCTGAAGCGCCCTGGAAGGCATTAGAAAGGGAAAGGTAGAGAAAACGGGTCTCCGCTTTAGCTTCCGAATGCTGGAGGACTCGCATTCAAAAGCTCTCGAAACACAAAGTAGAACAAAGAACTTTGGAAGGAGAGGCCTGGACAGTCTCTCAGACATGGCGAAGCAAGAGCTCCTGGCGTATAAAGAGATTTCAGGGCTTCCAAATGAAAAAGCCTGCAGGTTTCAAGTTGAGCAAAAGCAGTCTGCCTCGACGAGGATTTGGATAGATTTTCTTTTTAAGAAAAATAATTTTAAAAGAGTCACTAAGGAAGGGGGGGGGATGGCCACAGAATACGTTGAGGTTAGAAAAGGCAAAGATTTCTCCAACAGATTCGCTCGAGTACCTGTTCTGCTACTTTTCATTATGATAACTCAGACGTTCCGTAATTCAGACTAATCAAGGATGCTGGTCTGCTATTGTCATTCCCGATGACAAATGCAAATCTGACATTATTGTATATTGACTTTTTTAAAAAAAAATAAGAGTTAGACTTGGCCAGCGACTCTCTCTCTCTCTCATCAGTCCTCCCCCCAGTAAACGAAACAATTATCTCCCTCTTCAAGCCCCCACCCCAGGTACAGAAATACCAAATTAATTACAGACTGACCCAAGTTTCTTGATTCTATAAAGTTGTGCTATCGAAACTTTGTAATATAATACATTCCTGGCTGAGGGGAGGGGGATTCGGGGAGGGGAGGCAGGCAGGAAGAATGATTTGTTGTAAGGAGGCAAAAGAAAAACCTGCTTCAGATTATTCAGACGGATTCCTGTTTGATTGCCCAGAAACGCTTCCAACTGGATACATTTATAATGCAATTAGATTTCCGCACCACCTTTACCTCTGAGCGGGCACCAAATGCCACGCTAGCTAAGAAAGCTCTTGAGCAGAACCATAGTTCTCTTGCAAGTGAGCAAGGGTACATTGGAAGGGGGGGTGGTAGTGCGCAATACGGGGGGGGGGGGGTCAGGGGAGGAGGAAACAGTGTGCATTATGATACAGTATACATGTCTCTATACGGTCTGGCTTTCTTAATAACCCCCAAATGTTATCATCCTCTCTTTTCCCCCTTTCTTTCCTTTTTTTTGTGCCAAGCTAAGATTGTGCACTTGTGGAATGAGGGAGATGCGTATCAATAAGGGGCCTGCTTACTTGGAGTGTACTTTCCCTTTAAAGAAGAAAAAAAAAAGACAGTCCCCCTCTAATTGATGTGTCTGGGCTAGTCTAGACTGGTAGTGATTGAACCAACTCCCAATTATGTTATTCATTTCACTGAATGGGAGACGGAGAACCTGCCTTGTACTACAGGAAAGGGGCTCTGCATACTCATGCACCCGGGGCCCTGCACCTTGCTTCCTCGAGTAATCTATTAGTTGGCAGTCATCCACATGCATTGACAAATCTACCATCGCCCTCCAAGGATGGGTGTGTGGGAAAGAGAACGTTTCCATAGCACCTACAAGACGGTCAGGGGGCGAGACCATATTATTCTGCAGTTTAATTCGGGCATCCAAACAAGCGGGTCTCGTTTTAGTTTTAGGTTGGACCCTCCCACAAGCATATATATATTGATACCTGTCCTCAGATATTTCAGGAGAAAGGTTTGAAACAAAGACGATTTGTCTCATTTCATGGCTAACCCAGCACAGGTCGTCCCTCGCACTTTGGAAATGATTTTTTTTTTTAAAGAAAATTGTTTTACTGTACCACTGCAAGCAAACAAAAGCGACCTTCCCCCCCCCCCAGACCTTCCTCTCGTTATTACCAGGTATGAAGTAATACAGTAAGGAAGCTGTAGCACAGAATACGGTTTCATTTAAACCACCGAAAAGCAGTGGCAGAAAACAAGTTATCGATTCGGTTATAGCAAAAATGACAATGACTGACATTAGACGCTAAAGTGTGGGGGGGGAACGAGGCACAATTTAACTGGTAAAATGCATTTCTGCTTAAGGTGATAGCTGTATAAGCAGAGATAGATAGATAGATGATAGATAGATAGATAGATAGATAGATAGATAGATAGATAGATAGATAGATCTGATAAAATGCTTTGCCTTTCATTTTGAAGAGGAGCTAAAGGCACCGAGATCAATACAGTTTCGTTATCCGAGTTTCCTCTGAACTATCAAATGTGCAGCCCGATCCGCTGCGTCTTTCCAGTGGAGATGGAAACCCCACCAAGTTCAGTGGGACTTATGTCCAAATAACCGGGGCATCAGACTGCAGCGCTTCAGCCCAATCCTATGTATTTACCCAGAGGTAAATAGAAATAGTTCAGTGGGACTTTCACATAGTATAGACCCCTAGTTTGACAAATGTTAAATCATTCCACCTCTGGTGACTATTTTCCGCAGCACAGTGCATTAAAACTATATCCAGGGACCATACAGACAGTATATTAACCCCGTTAGGAATGACTTTATGAAGGCATTAGCAAGGAACATGAACACAGGTACCCAAAACTGCAACACTGCGCCAAACCGCATATGATTATCATCATATCCGGATATCGTGTTGTACAATAGTGCATGATTAAGAGAACAATACGCACGCACACAAGCATTTTGTTAGTTCGTTGCACTGTATCTAGATCTCGCTATAAAGCCTAGACAAACTATGATCCCCAAAGAAATAGCACGGTTGGACACACGCGGGGGGAAGGATCCGTGAAGGCTACCCAAAAAATCCCCCCCTTTTGTTTATTCCGTTATGTCAACGCTGAAACGAAAAACAAAAGTCACGCACAGAGAAATAAGCTCCTTCCCCCGTTTCTGTTGCTCTCTGTCCACAGGGCCTCCGCCTAAGATACACCGTTCCGCTTTAAACTCGGAAGCAGACGGCATGCTGGGATTTCAGCTGCGATAGACTGAGGTCAAGCACCAAGGTACTGAGCTGTTTCTGTTACGCTCTGAAAGTACTGTGTGCTGCTCTCAAGATAGAGGGGTGGGGTGGGGTGAGGAGGCAGATGCTTGCATTGACAGGCCCACAAGCAGAGCAAAAGGCTTGTATCACCTCGCTCGATCAGATCCATTCCTCAGTGATGTTTATTTGTACACGGACATTAGAACTCCCGATACCTGGCCGAATCAGATCAAGCAACATCACAATAAAAATACGCTAGAAACAATGCTGTACGCTGCAAGAGTCTCTATAGCTTCAATGTGGAAAGACAAGAATACCCCTGACATCCGTATCTGGTTCAGAAAGCTATGGGACCAATATGTCCTCGAAAGTATAACTGATAAAACGGGTACTTACATGAAAAATAACTCAATTAAAACGTTCAGTGCAAAGTGGTTTCCAATTCTGTCTTATCTATCGGAGGAAGAATACATACCTCCATCTTGGAAAGATTACTTGAAATGGTTCTGAAAACCTATATCACAAAACATTGCTCAGTCGCAACTGGTTTTCATGTAACAAGGTCGTTTAAAACTTTTCAAGTAGAACAGTAACAAAGAATCTCTACATAATCACTTGTAACAGTTGCTCTTGATTGTATAGTATTCTAAAGCTATATACTTGTATTAATGTCTTTAAATGTACAATGTTTCAATTATTCTCTACCATGCTTATTGCAAATTTACTTTAAAAAGCAGGTACTTGCGAAGTATCTATTCTGAAATGTTCTGAAATGTATTTTACAGGAATTGTTGTTAATGTTAATATTCTGAATATACAATAAAAAATTTAAATTAAAAAAAAAAAGAACTCCCGATACCTGGACGTTGCAAGGGGAATTTAAAATGCACCTAGGTGTTAAAGCAGGTCTAGAGGGGCAGAAACATATTCACACTTTATTGAATGGGGCATAAAATAATGCCACATAACAGAATCCCAACAGGGAGATTCAGGTAAGTGGAGTTCTACTGTGTGTATGAAAGAAGCACATCCTTCATCAGGTTTCTGTATTCCCTGACCTTCCTAAAGATGCCACACCTGGATTTTTAGGTCCCTTGAGCTAGCATACACAAACCTGCCAACTGTCCCCGATGCACAGGTACAATAAAAGAGCCAACCAGAATTTTTATACAAAACTGCGGGTACCAATAAACACACACATCATACTTAAAATGTAATTTTTTGAGGTCAGCAGTCACACCAATGCTACAAAAGTTGGGGGGGAGGGGGGGGAGATGAAAAAGTCCCCAACAAAAGGCAGGAGCGACTGGGCTCAAGGAAGTTTCCTCTCGAGTTCCCCCTAAATTCAGAATAGACTTCGGAAAGATGCAGTGGCACAACTCACAGCTCCCAAGAGCCTAACCCGTGGACTTAAAAACGAAACGTCACAAGTTAGGGTCTCAGGGACAGAGAGGGGCGCAGTCCAGGGTCACTCCTATGCCACACACACATAAAGACTATTTCCACAACCCATCAATTTTAAAAAAAAAAATCATTCCAAATAGGAAAAGGAAGAAAAATCAAAATTAAACAATGTGGGGGG
>NW_015160857.1:721358-722055 GCF_001447785.1 Gekko japonicus | reverse complement strand
ACACGGAATATGGTTGGGGTTTGGGGGAGAGAGAATGCATTCAAAGTTGGTCCCAGTTGGGCCCCCCCCCCTCCCCAGCTTCTAGCAATACATGACATTCCCTATATCTGGCTACTTTGTATCTTTATAGAATTATCCAGCATACATTCCGTATAATCTCCTTTCTCGACAGCCTCCGCCAGCAAATTCGGCAGCAAAGCTCTCATCCAGGTACCAAACCAGCGACCCGGGCACAGTGGCAGTTCTTAATCTGTCCTTTGGAAGGAAATCTTTTTTGGGGGGTGGGGTGGGTGGGAATTTAAAGACATAATAAAAGAATGAGAGGGGGGGGGGGAACACACACACACAAAAATCATTCATAAACTCACCCTTCGGAGGTGGCGAAGGACCCGGTCTTCAACAAAAGCGAGAACACATTATTATTATTTTTTAAGCAGGGAGCGGAGGAGAAGAGGTGCGGCGGGCAGGGAAGGAGGAGGAGGAGAGGGTGGGCTCGGGGCTCCCCTCGGGCGAGAAGCGAAATCTCTGGGAAGCAAGAACCAAGCCCGGACTGCTGGACACGCCGCTGGCATTTCGGAAACCAGCAGAGGCAGGAGAGGAGAGACGGCGCGCAGCCTTGCAAGCTTCATTCTTTCTTTTTTTAAAAAAAATAGTTGCTTCTTTCAAAATAAAAATAAATGCATGGGGTGCATCCCCC
>NW_015160857.1:720062-720327 GCF_001447785.1 Gekko japonicus | reverse complement strand
GGGGGGAGATCCGAGGCGTGGAGGAGGGGAAGAGGACGAAAGAGGAATTAGCGCGCGTGTGTATAAAATCTCGCCAGGGAGGTTGCAGAGGTACAGCCGGCTCCAGTCCGGAATCAGCGACCGCTTGCAATGCCCTAGCCCACACTGCCCCCTTCCTTTCCTTTCTCCCCGTTTCCCCACCTTTACACACACACATGCATGCACGCACGCACGCCGACTCAAACCCCCCCCCCAAAAAAAAACCCTTTTAAATTTCTCACAAAAA
>NW_015160857.1:699144-719986 GCF_001447785.1 Gekko japonicus | reverse complement strand
CTCCCCCATGATTTCCGCCGGCGCTCCCAACTCCGCCAGCCGGGCTGCTCCTCGCCCATGCCGGGCTCTGCCTGCCTGCCTGCCTTCCTCCCTCCTGGCCGCGCCGCCCCTGCTTCCTCGCCGGATCTTCCCCCTGGCGGGCGACGCAGCCACCTTCTCGCCGCAACGCCATCCTACTCGCCGGCCCCGGAGACTCCTGACTGCTAATGAGCCCCGGGGAAACACCGGCGGGGTCGGGGGGGCGCGCGGGAAGACCGGCCGCTGGGGCCAGACAAATGATAGTGACGCGTGTGCGGCTGTAGACGCGTGTGCGGGTGAACGTGTGCATCGGTACCTGTCTTTCCGCGCGCGCGCGCAAATGGCATCTGTGCACCCAGATACGGGTGTCTTTCCCAGACAACTAGACAAAAAAAAAGTATCAACAGTAAAAAAACAAAACAAAAACCGGGAGGAGGGGACGGACTCATGAGCCCCCCCTCCCGAGAGCAAGGAGGGTGTTAAGAAAAGGGGGGGGGTCATCGCATCTCTGAAGAATAAAACCAGAGGCGGCCAGCTCCTGCCTGTCCCCCCCTCCAACCCCACCCACTCGCCCCTCCCCACCTTTTTTGCAATATATTGTTAGAAATGGCCACATTAAGATGGCATTATGGAAAGCAGACCCCATGTCTCATGCTGGGGATGACTTCAAAGCCTGGCGTCTCCCCCCCCCAACATCTCCTTTCCAAAATAGCCCATCTGCACAGCTCCAGTTTAGTGGCAGGGCACCCCCCCCCCCTTTCACACCCAGCAGACTATATTTGCAATATGCAGTAATTCACTAGCTATATGTGCCCTTGGCTTTTGAGATGAACTCATTAGTCAGACAGTGAATCCAGTAAGAGATGCTCTCTCCCCCTCTCCCTCTCACACACAGAAGGCCGGTACATGTTGCTCATTCTCCAATCATTCCTCCGCCACCCCCAAGTCCGTCCAATCCATCTCGTTCTTAATTGATCGCCAAAGCCCCAAATTGTGGCAAAGAACCTTCGGAGGCAGCCCACGACAGAATATTAATAAAGATGGAAAGGATGACACACAAAAAAACCCACAACCCCACACTGCTTGCGCTGTTTTCCATGAGTCTGACAATTGCCTTGTGCACATCTTTTGTGTAGTCCCGATAATTAGGCTCATACCCTACCAATGACACAATCGCTATGTTTGGACACATGACTGCGTGCGCCTACATGCATAGGTGTGGCCCGATCCCAAAAGCGGCTTCGCCTAGCCCTGCTTAGAGGTGGGTCGATATACTAGCACAAAATAAAGGCATTGTTATAATACTGAAGGGGAGAGAAGAGGACGCCGGGCGAGGAAAGGAGGTCTCTGGGATGCAGGGGCTCCCCGTTAGAGACCGGCTTTTCTTTAAGATCCCTGACTGAAATACGCTAGCCGCAAGCCAGTAAGGGTGTGCCTTTGTTATACTGCCAGGTCTCTGCTGTGGCTATGTATTGTCTGCTTCACAGAAGTGGGAGGGCACACTGAGAAAGCGAAGTGGCTACTCTTCAGAGCGGGCGCCAGCATTCTGGGGACCATGGCGCCGGACCCAGAACAGTGGTCACTGCCCCAAGGAGCTTACAATCTCCTTTTTGACAGGGGCAGACACACTTAGGGATGAGGAGCATAGGCGTAATCTTCGTGGGGGCGGCGGGGCGTCAGCCCCCGCCGAAATTTTCAGGAAGGTGCTCAGCCTCCCCCGGGAGCCACCCTTGCTCCTAGCAAAGCAATGCCTCTGGCCCAGCCCCCCCCCCCCGGGAAATTGGAAAGTCTACACCCTTGATGAGGAGGTTAAACTGAAGGCTTTCGAGAAAAGGTCGCAGAAGGCAGGGCCCTCGAGAGGCCTTTGAGTCATTGGGGTGTCTCCTCTGGCGACTCCTAAGAAGCATTATGAGTAGCTGCTCGGAGTATGCTAGGCTAGCCCCCAGCCAACAACCAGAAATGTCAATTAAGGAGGGGAAGGAGGGAAAGCATAGTAATGCAGAACAGATACCTAAGGAAATGGACCAGTGCAAAACGAGATGGACGGATTTTCATGAGACTAGTCACAGTGTTTCCTTTAAGCTGAGTTAGTGTGAGCTACCTCACTGTTTTTTAGCCTCCGGCTCACACATTTTTGTCTTAGCTCAGGAAGGAGGGCTTCCAGAGCAAGCTAATTTATGCAGTATCCAAATAGCTCGCTCACAACATCAATGCCAGTAGCTCACAAAGTAGAATATTTGCTCACAAGACCCCACAGCTTAGAGGGAGCACAGGTCACAAGGAGAACCTTGCTGGGTCTAACCATTTGGTCCGGCATCCTGTTTTTCACAGTGGCCTATCTGATGCTCTTCAGAAACCTATTAACAGGCCGGAAGAAAATGGCCTCCCCATTCTGAGCCCCCAACGTTTTACCTTTAAAAAAGATCAGCCCAGAAATATGTCTCAGGAGTTGTACCATTTCCCACTGCTAGGCAAAGGGTCAAATGGTGCCTCGCCATGCTGACATGGTGTAGTGGACAAAGCGTAAGACTAGGCTCCTGGCAGACCTGGGTTCGAATCCCCACTCATACCACAGAAACTTGCTGGGTAACCTGGCCAACCTCACAGGGTTGTTGTGAGAGAGTAGAGTCCCAACTGGGGAGGAAAACCGTGACATAAATAAGCAAATGCCAAAAGAAAACAAAAACTGAACATGCAGAGAAATGACCTGCCTAGAACCTTCTAGTCACCATGGGGAAAGATGTGCCCTAAATAATAACTGGGTATTTTGTTTAATAACTGGGGGGAGGGGATTCAAACATTCGTTCCCCCCATATATGATGCAGCAGATGCATCACATGTAGCCTGACCGCTAGTGTTTGATGGAGGAGGAGGAGGGGGGAAAGCAGAAGAGTTGGTTTTATACCTTGTCCTTCACTCGGCGTCTCAGAGTGGCTTACAATCCCTTTCCCCTCCCCTCCACACAACAGACACCCTGTGAGGTAGGTGGGGCTGAGAGAGCTCGTTCCAGAACTGTCCTTGAGAGAACAGCCCTGAGAGAACTTGTGATTGACCCAAGGTCACCCAGCTGGCTGCACGTGGAGGAGTGGGCAATCAAACCCGGTTCTCCAGATTAGAGTCCGCCACTCCAGCACCAGCTATGTACAACCTAAAAAGCCACCCATGTCCTCAGTGGATGAGAGTTCTGACTCTAGAAGACCAGGATATATGTTTTCGTGCCACACAGCCCTGGACTGGAACCGTTGCTCATGAGCACACGGAAACATA
Organism: Gekko japonicus; assembly: GCF_001447785.1. Classification (NCBI taxonomy): domain Eukaryota; kingdom Metazoa; phylum Chordata; class Lepidosauria; order Squamata; family Gekkonidae; genus Gekko; species Gekko japonicus. The sequence continues at coordinate 716,701 of NW_015160857.1, read as the reverse complement.
TCCCCAGGCATCTCCTGCGACCAGAGTTGCCATCTCAGACTCTGCATGATATGGAGCTTGGCCCGGCCAGAATGAAGCTGCCTCTAACCCAGGAGTCCCCAACAGGGGGCCTGTGGGCACCATAACACCAGCAGATACCTTTTCTGGCACCCGACAAGTATCAAGATTCCGAAGGTGCTCACAAGCTCAAAAAGGCCGGGGACCCCTGAGCTAACCGGACCAAGCTTGTTCTCTACTAAGTCCCTTTCAGTTCAGACAAGGAGGGGCATACACTGGTGTGCCCCCCTCTGCCCCATAATAGCCCCTATACACTCATCTGCAGTTAAGGGGAACCCCAGACCAAATGGCTCCAATGTTCCCTCTAAGCTGAGTTTGTGTGAGCTAGCTCACAGTTTTTTAGCCTCCGGCTCTCACACATTTTTGTCCTAGCTCGGGAGGGATGGCTCCAAAGCAAACTCATTTAGGCAGCGGCCAAATCGCTCACTCACTACTTTAATACCAGGAGCTCACAAATTTTGGCTCATAAGACTCCACAGGTTAGAGGGAGCATTGAATTTGGCTCAGGCCCATCCCCCCAATTCTGGTGCTGCGAGGAGCCACGCCACCTGTGAGACCCGCACCCAAAATTGCAGGGGTGAACAGATTTCTCCCATTCCTTTCCTTTATTGATCCAGAATTTCTCTCTGTACTGTGCTCTTAATTCTGGCTTAACTGGGAGAATGTCTAAAAATTAACTCTGGAACTGAATAATGTACAGTTTAGATCTGTTTTAAATTCATTCAGTTCCTATACACACACAAACATACACACCCTGTTACACATATATAAGAAATAAGGACGTGCCATCAGTCACAGCCAACTCATGGCAACGCTACCCATGGAGCATTCTAGGCCAGAGATGTTCAGAGGTGGCTTGCCACTGCCTTTCTCTGTGTAGCAACCCCTGTCCTCCTTGATGCGTCTCCCATTGATGCACAAATTTTTCCTTTGTCCTAACCATCTGAGTACTGAATGCTCCCTCTAAGCTGTGGAGTCTTGTGAGCAAAAATTCTACTTTGTGAGCTGCTGGCATTACAGTTGTGAGCGAGCGATTTGGCGGCTGCATAAATTAGTTTGCTCCGGAGCCGTCCCTTCCTCAGCTGAGACAAAAATGTGTGAGCCGGAGGCTAAAAAACTGAGCTAGCTCACACTAGCTCATCTTAGAGGGAACACTGGACTAACCACGGCCAACCTTGCTTAGTTTCCAAGTTCCCATGAGCCCAGGCTAAGCTAGGCTATTCAGGCTGCAGTGACATATATATGTTATTCAGTCGCACAGTCGAGTCCGACTCTTCGCAACCCCATGATCTCGCCAGGCCTTCCTGTTTTCCACTGTCCTCTGAAGTTCGCTCAATTTCATGTTCATTGCATCTATGACACTGTCTAACCATCTCATCCTTTGCCGTCCCCGTCTTCTTTGACCTTCAATCTTTCCCGGCATCAGGGTCTTCTCCAGTGAGTGCTCCCTTCTCATTGGGTGGCCAAAGTATTTGAGCTTCAGTTTCATTCTCTGGCCTTCCAGGGAACAGTCAGGGTTGATTTCTTTTAGGATTGACTGATTCGATCTCCTTGCAGTCCGAGGGACTCTCAAGAGTCTTCTCCAGCACCATAGTTCAAAAGAATCTATTCTTCGGCGCTCGGCCTTCCTTATAGTCCAACTCTCGCAGCCATACATGACTACTGGGAATACCATTGCTTTGACCATGCGAACTTTTGTTGGCAGGGTGATGTCTCTGCTTTTTATCATGCTGTTTAGGTTCGCCATCACTTTCCTCCCAAGGAGCAGGCGTCTTTTAATTTCATGGATATACATGGATTTAAAAAACACTACTAAAAATCAGTCTTGCTGTGATATGGTTGCTTAGTGGCTAAGAGCAATGGACTGTAATCTGGAGTACTGGGTTTGAGTCCCCACTCCTCTGCATGAAGCCATCTGGGTTACCTTGGGTCAATTACAAGTTCTTTCAGAGCTGTTCTCTCAAGAGCAGTTCTCTTAGAGCTCTCTCAGCTCCACCTACTTCGCAGGGTGTCTGTTGTGGGGAGAGGAAGGGAAGGCGATTGTAAGCTGCTCCAAGACTTCTTTGGGTAGTGAAGAGCAGGGTATGAAGTCAACTTCTTCTTCTTCTAGATGGATCAAGATGGGTCGCCATATTAGCCTGTCTGTAGCAGTAGAAAAGAGCAAGAGTCCAGGAGCACCTGAAAGACTGCCACAAATTTAATTAGTCTTTAAGGGAGCTGCGGTGGCTCAAGTGGTTAAGACGCTGAACTGCAGGCTGTTCAAGACCCGGGTGCCGCATGACGAAGTGAGCTCCCGTCTCTAGTTCCAGCTCCTGCCAACCTAGCAGTTCGAAAGCAAGAAATTGCAAGTAGATAAATAGGTACCACTTCGGTGGGAAGGTAACAGCGTTCCGTGCGCCTTGGAGTTTAGTCATGCCGGCCACATGACCACAGAAACGTCTTCGGACAGCGCTGGCTCTTCGGCTTGGAAACGGAGATGAGCACCGCAACCCTAGAGTCGGACTCGACTGGCTTTCAAGCAAGGGAACCTTTACCTTTTTAAAGGTGCTACTGGACTCTTGCTCTTTTCTACCGCTTCTAGATTGTTAATGTGCAGTGTTTTATTGAAGTAGGCCAGCAGGGTGTCGTGGTTAGAGTGCTGGACTCGGATCTTGGAGACACGGGTTCCTTCGTTCCTTCCTTCCTTCCATGGTACAACTTTATTGGCCTTAAACCTAACTGGGAGACTCTGGTTGTGAAAAAAACCCCACTTTGCCACGGAAGCTTGCTGGGTGACCTTGGGCCAGTCACGCACCCTCAGCCTAACCTACCTCGCAGGGCTGTTGTGAGGATCAAATGGAGAAGGGGCGAATGTTGTAGCCACGTTGGGTCCCCACTGGGGAGAAAAATGGGATATAGATGAAGGAAATCGTAAAACACACCAAAAGAACCTTGATACACATGTTAAGCCCAATCGCCCCCAAATTGCTTCGTTGCAGTTTTATCAATGCACGCAAGTAACAGAGGACCCGGGGGGTGGGTGGGTTGTATCTATGAACGCAAGGAACTAGAAGGTGCAGCACTTTGCATATGCACTGTGCTCTACGCATCATTTAGAAATGAAAAGAACAGAGTTATAGAGGACTCCTAACTCATTCAGCAACAAGACCAGGCTATTCAGAACACCAGAATCCAGGGAGAAATTCAGAGGAGGATTTTGGAAGCCGGCCCTCAGGGATCCACCCGAATCAGTCCTCGCCCTCTCTGTGCACGGGGATAACGGCAGTCCAAGTGAGATGATCCTGAAACACAACATTAGCCTCGTGGACATTTTACTTTGGTTCGTTTTTTTAAACGTTTACGATTAAGCACGTTCATTTTTGTCGCTAAAATTCATTGTTGTTTTCCGTTGGTTTTAATGGGACGCACATTTCTGGCTGTCGTTTTCAGGGACTGCACAGCTCCAAGTTCCATATATAATTTATGTTTGTGCTCGCACAGAGAGGCAGTCGGCACCTTGAGAAAAGCACACACTGGGGCAAGGCTGGAGCTGTTCAGAAAACCAGCCACGAGCACCTGGGCTGCAACTGCGCACTTGGAAAACGGTCCTGGGTGGGTATCGTTTCAAAGGCCTGTGCCTGAACCGCAAAGAGTGACACGCATAAAACTCTCTGCGTGATTTGTGAACACTACAAATATTATGGCAACACGCACACACGCGATGTGGTCAGACTAAAAGGGAAAGAAAACGAAGGGGAAACTCAAGCACTAGCTAAATAGCGACACTGTCACATGCTGCTCGATCGCATAGGAGCAGGGCTATTTTTGGGCAGGAACGTACAGGAACGGAGTTCCGGCTGGCTTCAGAGTTGGCCACGCCCGCTACAGCCAAAACCTCTGCGTGTGGCTACAGAGGGAAGGCCTGGAGAGCGACCCCCACAACTCCAAGGTAGGTGGGCCAGGGGGCCCCCTGGAAGGATCGGGGAGGCATTTAAATGTCCCCCCATGCCTTCCCCGGCTTGTCCAAGTTGCGGGGCGCCCGGGCAAGCCAAGGAAAGGCATGTGTGTGTGGCCTAATACACTATTGAGCTGTGCTGTTATGGGTGCAGCCTAATATGCTAATGACTTCCTGCTGTTGGGTGTGGCCTAATATGCTAATGAGTTCCGGCTGGGCTTTTTCTATAAAAAAAAGCCCTGCATAGTAGCAAGCAACTGCAATGGCCCAGCAAGCCACTGAAGAAATGCCCTTGGTGAGGAAGTGCTCAGGCCGAGAGAAATGGCAGCCCTGCTGCTTATACCGAACCCAGAAAGCTCACACCCCCAAGCCGGTGAAATAGTGCAATGACCGACAGATATGCTGTGCACAGATAAGCTATCAGTGCAATCCTCTTCACTGGCAAGATCTGCAACTCTGCTGGTTGGAAAACATCCCTGTCACTTACATTATTCGCTGACTCACTCTATCCTCCTCCTCTCATTGAACTACTAGACCGGAGGGCACAGTACATTACCAAGGATTACCAATCTCTTCTAAATATTACTGCTGTAAGTTTTTAAGATTTAGGATTAGTTAATGTCCAAACCCACCTCCACACTAACCGACAAAAGGGACTGTGTGGGAATCAAGAAAAGAGATCCTCCAGGAAAATTCTGAGTAATGGAGGGAGAGGGAAGGAGGGAGGGAGGGAGGAAGAGAAGGAGGGAGGGAGAGAGGAGACAGTGCAAAAGGTCTATAATAAATACTTCCATGTTAAACAGCAGTTTATAGCTTTACAGCCTGGATGGCCCAGGCTAGCCCCATCTTAAAGGTAAAGGTAAAGATTCCCTTGCTCGAAAGCCAGTCGAGTCCGACTCTAGGGTTGCGGTGCTCATCTCCGTTTCCAAGCCGAAGAGCCAGTGCTGTCCGAAGACATTTCCGTGGTCATGTGGCCGGCATGACTAAACACCAAGGTCCATGGAACGCTGTTACCTTCCCACCGAAGTGGTACCTATTTATCAACTTGCAATTTCTTGCTTTCGAACGGCTAGGTTGGCAGGAAGCCCTATCTTATCAGACCTCAAACATCTCAGCATGGTTCCTATTAGGATGGGAGTCCATCAAGGAAGTCAGGGTTGTTATGCAGAGGAAGGCAATGGTAAACCACCTCTCTCGGTCTCTCGCCTTCAAAACTCTCGCCTTCAAAACACTATGGGGCTGCCATAAATCGACTGCAACTTGACGGCACTTTACACACACAGATTAAGAAGTATTTTGTAAGAAAGCTTTCTATCTAAGAATTTATTTTTTGGGGGGGGGGGAGGGGCCTCTTCCACTGAGCTGTCACCAAGGGAAGTGCCTTCTCAGTTGCGGCCCCTACCCTGTGGAAGGTTCTCTCAGACAAGACCCGTGCCCTGCTGGACTTGTTTGGTTTCTGCAGGGCATGCCAAGCAGAATTGTTTAGGTCGGCCTCTGGAGGGTAACCACACGGTTGGGCTGTTTTAATAGTGGCATGGTGATAGCCACGTATTTTCATATTTTTATGTTGATATTTTATATTCGTTATTGGTTTGATGTAGTGGTTAAGACGCTGAACTGCAGGCTGTGGAAGGTCGGTAGTTCAGCAGTTCGAGACCCGGGTGCTGCAAGACGGAGTGAGCTCCCGTCTCTAGTTCCAGCTCCTGCCAACCTAGCAGTTCGAAAGCAAGAAATTGCAAGTAGATAAATAGGTACCACTTCGGTGGGAAGGTAACAGCGTTCTGTGCGCCTTGGTGTTTAGTCATGCCGGCCACATGACCACGGAAACGTCTTCGGACAGCGCTGGCTCTTTGGCTTTGAAACGGAGATGAGCACCGCAACCCTAGAGTCGGATTCGACTAGCTTTCGAGCAAGGGAACCTTTACCTTTTACTGGTTTTAATGTTGTGACTCGCCACGAGACCCTTTGGGTGAGCAGCGACTGAAAAAAATAGAAAAAATAAACGAAATAAAACAACTGGGGAAAAGAAGAGAGCATGGGATCCCACAGGATCCCGTCATCCCAGAACAGACATTCGGGGTGCAGCGAATGCGCAAGAATACCCACTGCGTCTGGGCACACACGCTCTAGAGAGACGGGGAAACTGATATCTGTTTGACATCTTTTTCCCCGGGTTTTGCTAAAAACACATCATTTCTTTAACGCAGCTCAGCCAAGTCTTTGGAGGATACTTATTTCAAGCAGTTAACACCTGACCCCAATTTCTGTGGGTAATTAGTGAACTAGATACCACACAAAGTGGGTAATTATTTAGTACCCAAGGGTCCGGTACGAGTGGGTAGTGGCTGGCTATGGGAACAAAAGCACATCTCTAATTATTGTCTATTTGCGTTGGCCCTGTTTTAGAAATACAGTCGCCACTTCCCTAACAATTCGTGATAAGTCAGTAAACTCTTCCGCTTCCCCTCTAGCCCAGGTTCATGATCTAATCAGAGGCAGGCCGGATCCCAAAGGGAATTAACCACACTTACCTTTGAGGGTCTCTCGGGCTTGAAGCGCGCCTTGCTTTTCTCGGCGGGGGCCCAGATTCCCATGATGTGCAAATCAGTGAAAAGAGGCCCCTTTGGGTGCGATCCACTGGAAAGGTGAGTATTTAAGCACACATATGAACATGCAGGGCTATTTTGGGGCAGGAACGCACAGGAACGGAGTTCCGGCTGGCTTCAAAGTTGGCCACGCCCACTACAGCCAACCCCCCTGCGTGCGTGGCTGCAGAGGGAAGGCCTGGAGAGCAACCCCCCTGGCGACTCCGAGGTGGGTGGGCCTGGAAGAATCGGGGAGGCATTTAAATGCCTTCCTGTGCCTTCCCCGGCCTGTCCAAGGGCCGGCTTGCTTGGGCTCCCCGCAGCCGCGGGGCACCTGGGCGAGCCAAGGGAAGAGAGTTTAAACTGTCTTCCCTTCCCTTCAAGGCAAGCCAAGGGAAGGCATGGGGTGTGGCCTAATAAGCTAATGAGCTGTACTGCCAGGGGGGTGGCCTAATATGCTAATGAGTCTCTGCTGTTGGGTGTGGCCTATTATGCTAATGAGTTCCTGCTGGGCTTTTTCTACAAAAAAAGCCCTGTGAACATGACACATGGAACTGCCTTGTACTGATAGCTCCAGGTGGGGCAGCCACGTTGGTCTGAAGCAGGAGAACAAATTTCGAGTCCAGCGGGGCACCTTTAAGACCAAACCAAGGTGTATTCAAGGTATGAGCTTTCGTGTGCAAGGCACACTTTTTTCAAATACATTGGAGTGGAAGGTAGAGTTCAGACTTCTAGACAGATTGCTTTGCTTAATCGAATCAAAACAAACTGTTGAGCTTGTAACCTTAACTTGTTATTTAGTGTTGTCTTTGCGTATCTTAGGTCCTGGTTACACGGAGAATTTGCCGCGCGAAAGGCATGAATGCTCGGCGGATTTTCGGGGCGTGATCACACCGCAACATCGGACAAGGGTAGCACACCCGAGGCCAACCCATGGCGTGCCACCGAAGATGCACAGTTAAAAAGTACCTGCAAAGATCTACTAGCAAATGGTTTGCCACGGGCTGCAGTCGGACTCGTTCGGTGTGATCGTGCCGGCACACGCCTGTTCCCTCCAGCCATCCTCTTTGCAGCGCGCACCGAAGGACGAAATCCCGGTGTGCCGCCGTAGCATCTGATCGTCACTTGTATTGTTTCATTGTTTGCATTGGCTGCTATGAAAATTCAAGGTAAAATCATGGTCCATCAGTAGGCTTGCCAAGTTCCCCCTGGGGGGCAGGGAAACCCCCGCCCCAGAGGCCCGTTCCCTGCTGCCGGTGGATCGGGCCCCGGGGGGAACCCCACCCCGGCGTGTGCGTCACCAGGAAGTGACGTTATGATGCCGGGCACGCTGGGGGCGGGGCCACGGTCGTCCGAGGGAAAACTCTATGTTTTTCCCTCGGATGGTTGTGGCCCCTCCCCCAGCATGCCCAGCGTGGTCGCATCACTTCCGAGTGACGTGGATGCAGCGCGCGCGCACGCACTCTAGCCACCAGCCGGGAGTTCCCACTGCAGCAAAAATCAGACTTGGCAACCCTATTTAAGGCCAACAAAGGTTTATTCAAGGTACAAGCTTTCATGCTTCTTCAGATACTGCTTCTTCTTCAGATACTACTGCTTCAGACCAACACAGCTGACTACCTGGATCCCTCTAAGCTGTGGGGTCTTGTGAGCAAAAATTCTACTTGGTGAATTACTGGCGATTTGGCTGCTGCATAAATTAGTGCGCTCTGGAGGCATCCTTCCTGAGCTGAGACAAAAATGCGTGAGTTGGAGGATAAAAAAACTGTGAGCTAGCTCACACTAACTCAGCTTAGAGGGAACAGTGGTTACATGTTAATTTGCTCTTCAACCTCTGTCTATAAGTCTGAACTCTACCTTCCATTCCAATGTATTTGAAGAGGTGTGCCTTGCACACGAAAGCTCATACCTCAAATAAACCTTGGTTGGTCTTAACGGTGCCACGCAGAGGCAGGCCATGGCAAACCACCTCTAAATGTCTCTTGCCTTGGAAACCCCATGGGGTCGCCATAAGTTGGCTGCAAGAAAGAAAGAAAGAAAGAGCTGCACCCACCATTCAATGGTGCATAAGAGGCAATATCCCCAAGAGGGGCCATCAACACACGGCGGCTCATTGCTGTAGAAATGTGTTTCTGTATTGCAACAAAAGGCACTCCCCGGCCAACGCAGAATGCCTTCAAGGGCCGTTCCAAACATTATGTGGCAGCAAAGCCCAGTTTACAAGCAATAAACTTTTGAGAAGGAGCAGCGGCCAATTCTCGCTTGCTGACGATGCGCACAATTCTGCGCACGTTGTTTCATTCACGCTTTACTTTTTTCCAGGCAGCATTAAAGAGAGAGTCTAAAGCAGACAGCTAAAAACATCACAGTGCCATCGTAAGCACACAGTAAAAGGTAAAGGTTTCCCTGGCTTGAAAGCTAGTCGAAGCCGATTCTAGGGGGTGGTGCTCATCTCAGTTTCCAAGCCGAAGAGCCAGCGCTGTCCGAAGACGTTTCTGTGGTCATGTGGCCGGCATGACGAGATGCCGACGCGCACGGAACGCTGTTACCTTCCCACCAGAGCAGTACCTATTTATCTACTTGCAATTTCTTGCTTTCGAACTGCTAGGTTGGCAGGAGCTGGGGCCAGAGATGGGAGCTCACTCCATCATGCGGCACTCGGGTCTTGAGCTGCTGAACTACCGACCTTCCGGTCTGCAGCTCAGCGCCATAACCACTGAGCCACCACAGAGTTACCCCCAAAGTCCAGTTGACCAACAGGCGGCTCTGATAACATTCAAAGAGGCACTTGGGCACGCCTCGTGTTTGCAAAAAACGGAAAAGCCTGTGTTTCCCAGTCTATTCAACCATGCTTCCATTGCTAAATCCAAAAAGGGGGAGAAAGGAAGTGTCTGAACATCCCTTGTGTCAGCTCATTTTGTCACGCCCTCTCTGCGTGTAAAGACCTATAGTGCTTTCAAGTCAAGAGAGGTTCAGAGGGGCTTTGCCGATGCCTGCCTCTGCATAGCGACCCTGGGCTTCCTTGCTGGTCTCTCATCCAAGTATTAAGCAGGGCCGACCCTGCTTAGCTTCCGAGAGCTGACGAGATCGGGCCAGCCTGGGCCATCCAGGATAGGGTGTCAGTCATCTACAGGGATGCATCCGATTCTCGAATTCCTGGAACGCAAGATCGGGTTTTCTTGAAAAGGACCCTGATTCTTGGTCCGGAATTTAGTGGAGATCGTTGTGTTGAGACAGTGCTCACGCAGCCTTCTCCAGGGCCATCTTTTGCAGCAACCAGTTTAGAACTTTCATAAGCCTCTGGCTGACTGCCCACCCCTTCAGCAATTCCTTCGCCCCGTGAGGATGTCAACTTCGCCCGCTTTCTCAGGCTTGGTTGCCATGGGGATGTAGAGGAGTGGGGAAAAGTCTACTTTCGCTTTTGGCCACTTCGCTGTTGCTTTATCGGCCTGGACAAGTAACCTTGATTCCCAGTCAGGCCTGACATCATCTTTCCCCTGGGAACTATGGGCCGTTATTTCGGCAGGCGTCTAACTTAGGTGTGATTGGCCCCAGGGCCATTAGGGTCTTGCTTGATTTAGGTATAATTGCTGGCTTCGCGTGCTTTCCCCCAGTTCTAACACAGAAACATTAAGAGTCCGGATCCTATCAATGTCTCAATAAACTTTCTATTCTTTTGAATGACTGTTGTTGGGAACTGATTTCTCCAGGAGTCTGACAGAGGAACAAGGATGCTCCAGTAGCCTTGCAGACATGAGTGCCTCGTGGAAGGCTAGCAACACCTGGAAACATGCACCCATAAAAAGCTAGCTGAAGTTCATCCAAGACACTACCATGCCAGGGTGGGTAGCAAAGAACACACTTGAATCTGCCACGATGAGATCGTAATGCTTCCAAGACGTGGGCGTCGCCTGTCAGAACTCAGGAGTAACTTTCCACAGTCTCAGGTCTGATACCATACTTCTGCCATGAAGGTCTTCCCCAAAGATCAGCAGAAAACTGCAAAGCAGTGGTTAAGAGTGGTGGACTCGAATCTGGGAGAACCGGGTTTGATGCCCCACTCCTCCATATGCAGCCAACTGGGTGACCTTGGGTCAGTCGCGGTTCTCTCAGGGCTGTTCTCTCAAGAGCAGTCCTAGAAAGAGCTCTCTCAGCCCCGCCTACCTCACAGGCAGTGTTCCCTCTAAGTTGAGTTAATGTGAGCTAGCTCACAGTTTTTTAGCCTCCGACTCACACATTTTTGTCTTAGCTAAGGAATGATGGCTCCAGAGCAAACTAATTTATGCAGCAGCCAAATTGCTCGCTCACAACTTTAATGCCAGTAGCTCACAAAGTAGAATTTTTGCTCAGAAGACTCCACAGCTTAGAGGGAGCATTGCTCACAGGATGTCTGTTGTGGGGAGAGGAAGGGAGAGGAGATTGTAAGCTGCTCTGAGACTCTGAGAGAAGGGTGGGGTATAAATCCAACTCTCCTCCTCCTGGCCATGGAAAGGTCTCACAAGTTGTCCTACCATATCGGCTGGGGTTATATGCTCACCTCACTCAAAGAGTAAGACCCTCCAGAAATCTGATAAAAGGCAAAGAAGGAAAAGTGGAGACAAAATGGCAAGGCTTTCTACTCAACAGTGATCTCCCTGCCTCCTAGAATCAGAGAAGCAAGTAACGTATTGGAGCCGATGGGCGAGTTAAGGGTCCTTCAGGTCAATGAAGATCCATCTTGCTCCTTCTGCAGAAGACCGGAAGACGGACCGCAGAATTTCCATCCGTAGATGGTGGTGGATAAAAAATTTGGCCATGGAAGCTGACAATTGCTTCAGCCTCTGGAATTGAGGTTGCCAACCTCCAGGTGGGGCCCAGAGACGTCCCAGAAATCACGTCCGTTCTCCAGGTGACAGAGAACAGTTCCTCTGAAAAAAATGGCTACTTTGGAGTTTGGAGTCTATGGCGTCATATCCCTCCTAAGTTCCCTGCCCAGGCTGCACCCCTAAATCTCCAGGAACTCCCCAACCTAGAGCTGTCAAACCTACCTGGAATGGTGTACACGGCTTGCGCCCACTTAGCACAGTGGTTATACCATCGATAGTATGAAGAATAAAGAACCACATTAATCCTAGCCAGGCATCACATTGACCCGGTTGTGGGCAAGAGTGTCAATATGATAGCTGCAGAGCATGTCAAGTCAAGCCAGGTCCTCCAAGTTGGATATTTGAGGTATGACAGCTGAGTTTGTGGCTCTTTATCACATCTCTCCATCAGCGGGTAGTCATTCCATCTTCTTGCCAATGACCAATTTGGAACTCGGAGGTGATTCATAAAGCAGGAAGCAGAATATTTATTTATTCTACAATGTCTGCCCACTCCTAGCTGGTGAATGGGTTCTTGTAAACGTGATGAAAGATACGAGGTCTGCTATGATACAAGGCACGAAAGAAGCAAGGTCTACTAGGCAATGACTTCAAGGATAGAATGTGGAAACAGCCTCAACAAAATAAAGTCGACAGCCAACAAACTACATTCTGTTTTATACACAGTTTTTTGACACCAGACCTTTTTTTTTTTTTTTAAGATCATAAGCCATTGGACAATTTCAAATGCTTTTCCCAAATGGGAAAATTCTCTCTGTTCTGTGAAGAAGAGAAGAAGAAGAGATTGGATTTATACCCCGCCCTTCACTACCCAAAGGTGTCTCAGAGCGGCTTACAAACTCCTTTCCCTTCCCCTCCCCACAACAGACACCCTGTGAGGTAGGTGGGGCTGAGAGAGCTCTGACAGAAACTGCTCTTTTTCAAGAACAGCTCTTATCAGAACTATGGCTTGCCCAAGGTCATCCAGCCAGGTGCAAGTGGAGGAGTGGGGAATCAAACCCGGTTCTCCTGGATTAGAGTCTGCACACTTAAAAGGTAAAGGTAAAGGTTCCCTTGCTCGAAAGCCAATCAAGTCCGACTCTAAGGTTGCGGTGCTCATCTCCGTTTCAAAGCCGAAGAGCCAGCGCTCTCCGAAGACGTTTCCGTGGTCATGTGGCCGGCATGACTAAACACCAAGGCGCACGGAACGCTGTTACCTTCCCACCAAAATGGTACCTATTTATCTACTTGCAATTTCTTGCTTTCGAACTGCTAGGTTGGTAGGAGCTGGGACTAGAGACGGGAGCTCACTCCGTCATGCGGCACTCGGGTCTCGAACTGCTGTACTACCGACCTTCCACAGCCTGCAGTTCAGCGTCTTAACCACTTGAGCCACTTCTGCACACTTAACCACTACACCAAACTGGCTCCTATGAAGCAGGGAGGATTCCCTAAACAGGGAATTCACTCCAGAGAGGGTTCCGTTTGCCTAAAAGCATCTGAAGCCGTCCCCCTACTGATGACCTTAAAGCATGTTAGGACATATTTAGGGGTATTAAGCATGCTTAATCCTGACCTGGATGGTCCAGGCTAGCCCCTATCTCATCGGATCTCAGAAACTAAGCAGGGTCAGGGTCAGCCCTGGTCAGTATTTGGATGGGGGACCTCCAAAGGAAGTCCAGGGTTCCTACACAGAGGCAGTCAATGGGAAACCATCTCTGAACATCTCTTGCCTTGAAAACCTATGGGGTAGCCCCAAATTGGCTGTGACTTGATGCCCCTTCCCACCACCACCACCAGGTATTCTTATTAGTGATCCACACACAAGCAAATCTAAATGGTTTTGCACATGCAGGGAAATGCATTCACACACACATACACACACCCCCCAAATTCACTGCTGTTTGCAGCCTCTCAAAGATACGAGAACAATGATCATACTTGTTCCTTCAGCGAAAGGACCTGAAGATGCATGCACACTTTTCCCTGCCATTATTGCTCATCCCACCCAAGCTATTTTTTGCTTCCCTCCAAATATCTCAGGTGGTTTGCCTGAACACGAACCTCCACATTGGTCATAACATTTTATTTGCTGTAAAATTCAGCAGCAACTCTGCTTTCCACCCCCCACCCCCGTGGCCTGGGGTATGACTCGGAATGACAGCATTTTGTGTCACAGCATTACATTGATAGCTTATGTTTGGATTATTATGCACTGCAACTTCTTCCTGGCAATGCGACTGTCTACCCAGTTACGGCTATCCCCAACTTGGCTACATATTTGACTTCAGTGGAGGGAAAGAACTCTGGAAGGGCATTTACCCTGGCTAGATGTTCTGCCCTTCCATCTGTGGTTATTCAAGGCCGGTACAAGAAAAACCCCTATCCTGAAAGGCTATGTTCATGCCTTTCGTGCGAGGTTGAATCGCTAGAGCATATGCTTTTCAGTTGCCTATTCTACAGAGAGGCTTGTCTTAAAATTATTACCCCATTAGCTGATAGGATACCTGGTCACATTAATACAAACAAAGCAAGGCTTCACTGACTCCTATCAGATAAGAATGCAGAGATTACACATTCAGTTGCTGAGTTTTCTGCAACGATTCTTAGATTGCGGGAGTCACGTTTTAAAAGCTTTTAAATTTAGATTTTTATTCTGTATAGTACATTATGTAGTAATTCTGTATAGTACATTGATACAAACAAAGCAAGGCTTCACTGACTCCTATCAGATAAGAATGCAGAGATTACACATTCAGTTGCTGAGTTTTCTGCAACGATTCTTAGATTGCGGGAGTCACGTTTTAAAAGTTTTTAAATTTAGATTTTTATTCTGTATATTATCTCTGGGTTTTTCCTCTCTTTCTCATATTATGTTTATATTGTATGTTGGTCTTAAGACAACAACAACAACAATAATAAATAAACTATCCCCAACTTTTATTGCATTCTGTGATGTCCCCAGAGCAAGCGTGCGGTATCAATGTAACCAACAAACAATAGCTTATAATTTGTTTTTAAAATCTACTAGCCACAGTGGAAGAGTAACCATTTCTTTACATATATCTAGCTAAACTGAATCAGACCATCAGTCTATCAAGATCTCTATGGTCTACTCAGACTGGCAGTGGCTCTCTGGGGTCTCAGACAGAGGTCTTTCATGTCACCGACTGCCTGTTTCTTTCAATTGGAGATGCCGGGGATTGAACCTGGGACCTTGTGCATGCAAAGCAGAGGCTCTTCCACTCAGCCCCTCCCTAACGGAGATGAGTGGATTGCAGTGAGAAGGGAGAGAAGACAGAAAAGTTCTGATACACCAATGGAAAAATTTAGCTTGGATCCGACCCTTCATTTTTCGCTTTTCCACTGTGACAGTCGTACTCATGAGGAGTCCTTAACGCCATTCCCTGTCTTGTCATGCTGCCTTTTCCCCATTAACTTTTATACATTTTTGAGTCAGTCGCATGTAAATGTTGCAGAAGTATCCAGACAAACGGCATCAATGTGCCATAAAAGAAACAGCACATTGGGAGCACTGGTACAGAAAACAGGTGATGTCAGAAACCTTATATGGACAACAGATGAAAGCAAAAAGGAAATGAAAGGGGGAAGAACCAACGAACAAAAAACAGCCCACCTGGACAGCCAGGCTAACCGAATCTTGTCAGACCTCAGAAGCTAAGCAGGGTCGACCCTGCTCAGTATTTGGATGGGAGACCACCAATGCTCCCTCTAAGCTGTGGAGTCCTGTAAGCAAAAATTCTACCTTGTGAGATTGCGCTGTGTGGCGTGAAGCTGGGGATGCAGGAGAACGAGTGCAGTGCGATGCGTTAGTAAGACAAGAGACGCTAATGCTCATGGCATTTTGCATGGCCACACCCAATGCAGAGTCGACCGTACAAGAGTTCTACAAGAGGGACTCTGGTGCCCTGGAGGGGCTGTGGCTCAGTGGTAGAGCATCTGCTTGGCAAGCAGAAGTTCCCAGGTTCAATCCCTGGTGTTGTTGTTGTTCAGTCGCACAGTCGAGTCCGACTCTTCGCGGTCCCATGGACCAGCTCCCGCCAGGCCTTCCTGTCTTCCGCCGTCCTCTGAAGTTTGCTCAATTTCATGTTCGTTGCATCGATGACACTGTCTAACCATCTCATCCTTTGCCAACGAAAACCCTACGGGGCTCCCATAAACTGGCTGCGACCTTACAGCAATAAAATAGAATAAAATTAAAAAGGTGGCGCTGAAGGCAGTGTGCTGCGGGACCGAGAGTTGTCCCACGAAACGCCAGCCCGGCAGGGTCTTGATTCTGTGCCTGCTATTGTGAATAGAAAACAGGGTTGCCACCCTCCATCTGGGCCCTGGAGAACTCCCAGAATGACAGCTGGTCTCCAGACCCCTGAGCTCAGTTCCCCCGGAGAAAATGGCAGCTTTGGAAGGCGGCCCCAATGGCATTACAGTCCTCCCCGCCCTAAACCGCACCCTCCCAACTCCACCATTCAAAATCTCCAGGGGTCTTCAGGGATTCATTTGGAATACTGTGTGCAATTCTGGTCACCACACCTTAAAAAGGATATTATAGCTTTGGAAAAAGTGCAGAAAGGGCAACTCAAATGATAAAAGGGTTGGAACACTTTCCCTATGAGGAAAGGTTAAGGCGCTTAGGGCTCTTTAGCTTGGAGAAACGGCGACTGAGGGGTGACATGATTGAGGTTTATAAGATTATGCATGGGATAGAGCAGGTCGAGAAAGAGGTACTTTTCTCCCTTTCTCACAATACAAGAACTCATGGGCACTCCATGAAACTGCTGAGCGGTCGGGTTAGAACAGTTTTTTCAACGAAAACCCTATGGGGCTCCAGTAAACTGGCTGCGACCTTACAGCAATAAAATAGAATAAAATTTAAAAGGTGGCGCTGAAGGCAGTGTGCTGCAGGACCGAGAGTTGTCCCACGAAAGGCCAGCCCGGCAGGGTCTTGATTCCGTGCCTGCTATTGTGAATAGAAAACAGGGTTGCCACCCTCCATCTGGGCCCCGGAGAACTCCCGGAATGACAGCTGGTCTCCAGACTCCTGAGGGCTTCTAATGTCCTGGTGGACCTCCTGATGGCACTGGTATTTCTGGCCACTGTGTGACACAGAGTGTTGGACTGGATGGGCCTTTGGCCTGATCCAACATTGGCATCTCTTATGTTCTTATGATCTGGAGCTGCAATCCTAATACAAAGAGATCCCTGCTTTGTTCATTAATTCCTCAGGTCCTCTTTGGCCTTGAGAAGGAATTCTTCACCCATGTGATTCTTGGCCAGTGACATGGATTCTTTTTCTCCTGGCTGGTATGAACACTCAGCAAACTGGCTGGGGGCAATAGATTGTGGTCCAGCACTGCCTTTAACCCCTCCCATCCCATTCGCAGTACTTTCTTCTTGGAGGGGGGACAGAAGAAGAGGAAGAAGAAGAGATTGGATTTATACCCCACAGCTGTCCTTGAGAAAGAGCAGTTTGTCATCTAAGCCATTGGTCAATTTAGCTCATCATCCCCTGCTTTCCATCAGTTGCATTTGAACACAAACCAGTTCAGCTCCAGGGTTGCCAGCCTCCAGATGGGGCCTGGAGATCTCCCAGAATTACAACTGATCTCCAGGCAACAGAGCTTAGTTCCCCTGGAGAAAATGGCTGCTTTGGAGGATGGACTCCAGGGGTCATTTCCTGCAGGAGCGCACAGGAGTGGAGCTCCAGCAGTAAAGAGCCCAGGGGGCGGGCACAGGCAACAAGCCCCTCCCCCTGCTCCCAGCAGCCCTCAGTCAGAGCAAGAAGCAGCCAGGTAAGTTCCAGAGCCCCCCCCCGGCCCGCCTTCAGGTACAAGCTCTCCCGCCTCTGTGAGGGCAGATCTACGCATTCCCCCCCCCTATAGCTAGCCATCGAAAACAGTCCAGTGGCACCTTTAAGACCAAGTGGAGCCTGTGTGGTGGGTGTTGCCTTCTGACACTCCCAGTGATGTCAGGAGGCGTGGCATATGCAAATAAGTTATGCTAATATGTTATGCTCAGAGGTCATTTCGGGGGGGGATTGCAGGGGATCGCAGTTCCCCCGGGTGAGGTATGGCGGCGGGGCACATGACGAAGCCCCGCCCCCTGCTTCCGGCCGCCCC
>NW_015160857.1:658243-698229 GCF_001447785.1 Gekko japonicus | reverse complement strand
CAAGGCCAGCGGCGGCCGGGACCGTTGGGGGCGGGGTGTGTGGCCTTATGACAGACGTCCGGTGATGTCAGGGGGTGTGGCCTTATGACAACTTCCGGTGATGTCAGGGGGCGTGGCATATGCTAATGAGTTATGCTAATGAGTCCCCCTAGCTCTTTTTCTACGAAATGACCCCTGTCAAAAGTGAAAAAGCAGCACAGCCCGACTAAGGAACAAGCTGGTCTCAGGCCTGGAGGTCTGCAGAAACTTCAATCGGGCCACGGGAGCCCCGTGTTTAAGCAGAAGATCGGACCGTAGGATTCCCCGTTCTATAACGAGAGGCAGGCTGCGGCAAGGAGTGAAAAAGCAGCACAGCCCGACTAAGGAACAAGCTGGTCTCAGGCCTGGAGGTCTGCAGAAACTTCAATCGGGCCACGGGAGCCCCGTGTTTAAGCAGAAGATCGGACCGTAGGATTCCCCGTTCTATAACGAGAGGCAGGCTGCGGCAAGGGGGCAAAACGGTTAGATCGTAAAGGACAACCTTGTAACCAGCAAGGGAACGTGTTTGGCCTGCGTGGAGCTTCTCTAGAAATATCCTGCCGTCTCCCTCTTCTCTCACCCGTCCCCCCCCCTCGCCCCCCCCCCCCCCACCACACACTCGCTCTTTTTTAATGCCGCTGTTGATCTCCTGGTGCCTGTCTAGGTTTCTGAATCATGAGGATATTATAGTCCAGACTGGATTACGCCCAGCAGTTCGACTAAACCATTTCAAAAGGCAACATCCGCAGGAGGGGCGGGAGGGTTCATTTCTTGCGACCCGACAAACCAAGGATCGGAATGTAGATTAATAGGAGAAATAAAAGGGCTGTTTATTTTGGACATCTCAGAGTCGGGTCGGGTGTCATATAATCCTTTATATCCAGAAGTGGTCTCTCTCCCCTCTTGTTTTTCATAAACAGCAAGGTTACATTACAGACAGTTACAAGACAGCCTCTGGATTTCAAGGCTTTTGTGCTTTCTACCGGCTTCTCCGCTGAATATTAATTAGACATCTACCGGGTCTTGTTGCTGTATTTAGCACTGGAATATCTAACGGGGTCACATGTAACACTTCTAGCCTCACAGCTCTTCCCTCCCACCCCAAAGGAAGACTCCCTCCCCATTTCACAACTTGGACAACTGGCCAAGGTGGCTCCAGCTGCAGATGGGCCCCCACAGTACCAACTCAACCTCTATGGCTGCCAACCACCAGGCGGGGCCTGGAGGTCTCCCAGAGTTACAACTGATCTCCAGATTACAGAGAGCAATTCCTCTGTAGGAAACGGCAGCATTCCTTCCTCCAACTACACTGGCTGCCAGATAGCGTCCACGCCAGGGGTCGTTTCGTAGAAAAAGAGCTAGGGGGACTCATTAGCATAACTCATTAGCATATGCCACACCCCCTGACATCACCGGAAGTTGTGTCATAAGGCCACACCCCCTGACATCACCGGAAGTGTGTCATATGGCCACACACCCCGCCCCGGCGGGAGTGCAAGGAAGCCCCGCGAAGGCCCTCCCTGGCCCCAGGCAGGCAGGGGTGGGGAGAGGCAGGGAGGAAGCAACTTACCCTCCCTCTTCTCCTGCCTCCTCCTGGCTGAATGAGGGCCAGAAGCGGGGCGGCCGGAAGCAGGGGGCGGGACTTCGTCACGTGCCCCGCCCCCGTACCTCACCCGGGGGAACTGCGGTCCCCCGCGATCCCCCCTGAAATGACCTCTGGTCCACACCCAATTCAAGGCACTGGTAGTGACCTCAAAAGCCCTAGATGGCTTGTGGGACCAACACGGTTCCTTCACAGTAATTTGCAATAATTACTTCTTTTCTCACTGCCACCATGCTATGATAATGAAAGGGCCTCGACAAACAGTAGCAAAGGCTTTACTGAACTGCCCAGCGTAGGCCCAGAGAGGCAGAGATCTGTTCCCTTAGAATTCTTCCCCCTAGGAACAGAGTTCCTGTTAATATAGTTCCATTTAGCACCATACACTATATGGCGTGATCTGGTCCATGGGGTCGCGAAGAGTCGGACTCGACTGTGCGACTGAACAACAACTATATGAATATAGGCAGGGGTCATTTCGTAGAAAAAGAGCTAGGGGGGCTCATTAGCATAACTCATTAGCATATGCCACACCCCCTGACATCACCGGAAGTGTGTCCTCCCCACAGCCGGCGGCGACCTCCAGCGGGCACCAGCAGGGAGCTCCAGGCCCCGCCCTCCCACACTTCACCCGGGGGGATGGCGTCCCCCCGCGTCCCCCCCCAAATGACCCCTGAATATAGGTCACCTTCAGGGATCCTTCTTTGCATGTCCTCACTGTCTGAGGTTAGAATGGCCTTCTTGGTTGTGACACCAACATTATGGAACTCTGTCCAAGTGAGACCCATCTCTCCCTTTCTATCGTTGTCTTCTGCCAGCTGGTAAAGAAATATCTGTTTTGTCTGGTGGTCCCCCTAGCCCTCCTTCCTGAGTAAGCATTTTAACTGCATACATGCTCTGTTTGATTGTTTTTATACTTCTTTTCAAAAACTTGTCATAATTAATTTTTGTTGCCTTGGGGTATAGAAGTGGCGTAGAAATGTTTTAAATAATACAAATTCATAGATAGAAAACAGGGAGCCTGGGCTGATTCTAGCTTTATAACAGAGAGAAAAAAGACTCTGACTGATTTCCCACAAGCAGCTGCACCGCCCTCGCTCTTCCCTTTCCCTCAATTGTATTCGTCAATTTCCCGCTACTTGCTGCACGGCCGCATTTTGACCCGCAGCATCCCCCGATTCCCCCTGTGTCTTCTTGATCCTTGCTTTTTGAGATTGAGAAGACACAGGGAAAATTGGGGGATGCTGCGGGTCAAAATGCGGCTCCGCAGCATGTAGTGGGAAACTGACGAATACAATCCGGGGAAGGGAAGAGCGAGGGCGGCGCAGCTGCTTCTGGGAAATTGGTTTCTCCTGGGCTTTGTAGAAAAAGCCCAGGAGGAACTCATTAGCATAATAGGCCACACCCAACAGCAGAAACTCATTAGCATATTAGGTCACACCCCATGTCTTTCCTTGGCTTGCCCGGGTCCCCCGCGGCTGTGGGGAGCCCAGGCAAGCCGGCCATTGGAGGGAAGGGAAGGGAGTTTAAACTGCCTTCCCTTGGGTTGCCCGGGTGCCCCCTTCCAGGGTCCCCCCGGGCCCCCCCGCCTCTGAGTTGCCGGGGGGGGGGTCACTCTCCAGGCCTTTCCTCCGTAGCCACGCACGCAGAGGTCTTGGCTGTAGTGGGCGTGGCCAACTCTGAAGCCAGCCAGATCTCCGTTCCTGTGCACTCCTGCCCCAAAATAGCCATGGGTTTCTCTTTGTTCTAGTCTCCCCCCCCCCACTTGGATTTAGAGCAAATCAAAGATGGTGCATTTTTGATACAAGAAAAGGCAAGTGGGAGCAAAGAATTAAATCTCCCACAGCACCACAATCCCGGTTCCTATTGTGTCCTACCGCTTATTAGGGCCGGATTACATGTCTGGTGTTCCAACCTGCATTACCGGCCATCAGCCCACCTGTGCTTTGAGTGTCTCAACTGCAGAAAAAAAACCCCAAATTTCCTTGGTCCTCCAAATACTGATTCCCGGGGGCAGACTGAGAAGTTTAAACAGCCCAGGAAGAAGACTAGCAAAATGACTCCTGTAGGAACAGCACGACAGGGGTGACTAAACTCAGACTAGGGCTTCCCGCTCTGGGTCAGGAAATACCTGGAGATTTTGAGGCTGGAGCCCACAGAAGGTGGGGTTTGGGGAGGGCAGGGACCTCAGCAGTGTTCGGTCTAAACTGAGTTGGTGTGAGTTAGCTCACAGTTTTTTTAGCCTCTGGCTCACACATTTTTGTCTTCGCTCAGGAAGGAGGGCTCCAGAGCCAACTAATTTATGCAGCAGCCAAACTGCTCGCTCACAACTTTAATGCCAGTCGCTCACAAAGTAGAATCTTTGCTCACGAGACTCCACAGCTTAGAGAAAGCACAGCAGGGTATATAATGCTATTGCCAGGGCTCTTTTTGTAGAAAAAGCCCAGCAGGAACTCATTAGCATAATAGGCCACACCTGACAGCAGGAACTCGTTAGCATATTGGGCCACACCCCTGACAGCACAGCTCATTAGCACATTAGGCCACACCCCCACATTACCAGAAGTGTGGTCATCCAGCCACACCCACCTTTTGCTTCTTATTACGTTTACCTTGTTTGTTGTCAAAACCCAGGGCTTTTTTGTAGCAGGAACTCCTTTGCATGTTAGGCCACAAACCCCTAATGTAGCCAATCCTAATGGGTTCCTGCTGTTGGGTGTGGCCTATTATGCTAATGAGTTCCTGCTGGGCGTTGCCAACTTGGCAGCCAGCCGGAACTCCGTTCCTCTGCGCTCCTGCCCAAAAATAGTCCTGGCTCCACCCTCTAAAGCAGCCATTTCCTCCAGGGGAACTGATCTCTGTAGTCTGGAGATCAATTGTAATAGCGGGAGGTCTCCAGGTGCCACGTGGGGGTTGGCAACTGTAGCTCAGACCCAGCCAGACACACCAATGATGGGTGTTGGCTCACCAGTTTCCTCCTTCTGAAGGACCTCAGATGATACTGGTCAACTAACCCTGATCACTGTTGCTACTGAAGTGCTTGATGGAGCTTGCTAGGACTTGGCTGTGCTTGCTCCTGACTGCCAATGACCCT
Source organism: Gekko japonicus (assembly GCF_001447785.1). NCBI lineage: Eukaryota > Metazoa > Chordata > Lepidosauria > Squamata > Gekkonidae > Gekko > Gekko japonicus. Next base: position 693,517 of record NW_015160857.1, on the reverse strand, counting down.
CCGGGGCAGCCGCCCATCGGGACTTTCCATGGTAATTGAAATGGCAAGTCTGCCCCCTTGGTTGTATTCCAACGCCACCACTTCCTTCCTAACTCATGGTAAAGCTCTCTAATCAGAACTTCACAAAAGGTAAACCGATCTTTACTGAGAAACTGAATCACTACGTGCCCAGGCAGAGGCAGTGTTCAGTTCGCTCCTCCGTGTGGCAGAATTTCTTAAGTAAATCTATACCCTTGGAAAATCTATACACTTGTCCGAAGGGGCTTGGAAGATGGAGTTATATAAACTCCAGTGAGCCTCTACAGCTGCTTCAGAGTTGGCCGGGCACGTCGGAAATGTGCCAAAACTGTTGGGCGGCTATCGCTTCACAGTTCCAGGGGAAAAACTGAAAATCCGGAGACTGTTTTCTAAGAGACAAATCTTCTCCCGTGGCTACTTAAAGCCAAGTTCTTGAAAAGTTTCTTGAAACAGGCGCTATGGAACAGAAGCAGAACTCTCCTCCCTTGTGTATGTGTGAATGTCTTCGAATAAATCTATTTTAAGACATAACCACAGAGCAGGATAATGGTTGTGGGTGCAAAAATAATCCCCCTTTGATGCAACTCTGCCGGGATCCAAGGAGACATACAACTACCTCTGCGTGTCTAAAGGAGAGCTGGACTTGTATTTCTTGACACAGGAATGCTTCAAAAAATTCTCCCCCAGATCTGCACTTACCCTGCTTTGTTTCTAAAGGCAAACTGATGCGTTAGGAACCCTCCACTCTTGCCTTTAAAAAAAAGTCTGAATTGTGCAAAAATCAATGTGCATCCCTAACGTGCCTCGGTTTCCAGTTCTTTCAGTTCATTTTCATATCTGCCCACCACCACCGCCACTGCTGATGTTACCGGTGCGCCAGAGCTCACTGTGGGGAAAAGCTCTACAAAAGAGTAACCTTGAGATATGGTTGTACACACAACCTCATGGCGATTCTTTTAGCACGGTGTATTATTGATGCGTGGCTACGTCCCGAGGGAAGGAAGATATGCTAAGGAAATGAAATCTCTGGGGAAAACCGGGCATACACCAGTTCCGGAACTAAAGTCACAAACTTTCTCGGTGTTTGGACCGAAGGAAAAGTGGGAGACAGTGCCGAGCGCGATTCCAGAACAACGATGGAATGAATCAGGAGAAATCGGTTTATCCCTACCTGAGTAGCAAAGCCCCTCATCCTCCTGATGCAAAGGCCAAGTGGCAAATTCCTTTTGCGATAGAGGACTGTTTCAAAAGCAGTTTGCAGTACGGGGTGGCCTGCTGTACAAAACAGGGAGCGTTTAACAAAGAACAACACGGGATGGATGTCAGACCTTTTGGCGGCACTTTGGACTAGGTCGCCAACTCTGGGTTTGGAAATACCTGGAGATTTAACGGTGGAGCTTGGGAAAGTGGGGTTTAAGGAAGGGAGGGACCTTGGTAGGGTATAATGACCTCCCAGAAGAGACCAGGGCCCTGCAGGACCTTTAACAGTTCCAGAGGGCCTGCAAGACGGAGCTCTTCCACCAGGCTTTTGGAGCTGCCACCACTAATACCTCTACCGCCAACAATTGATATCTACGTTGGCGGGACCCTGACCCGCTGGTCCCCTAAATACTGCCTGAGCCAATCACCCGAGACAGCCGAGGAAGGCCGAAGAGCTGACCGTAAAATGAGGAATGTTGCTAGCACTTTATTATGTTTTAACAATGTAAGGTAAAGGTAAAGGTTTCCCTTGCTCGAAAGCCAGTCGAATCCAACTCTAGGGATGCAGCGCTCATCTCCGTTTCCAAACCGAAGAGCCAGCGCTGTCCCAAGACGTTTCCGTGGTCATGTGGCCGGCATGACTAGACGCCGACGTGCACGGAACACTGTTACCTTCCCACCAAAGGGGTACCTATTTATCTACTTGCAGTTTCTTGCTTTCGAACTACTCGGTTGGTAGGAGCTGGGGCCAGAGATGGGAGCTCACTCCATCATGCGGCACTCGGGTCTCGAGCTGCTGAACTACCAACCTTCCAGTCTGGTGTACTGTTGGAATTTTATTCTGTTTGTAAGCCGCCCTGAGCCAACCTAGTCCGGAACGGCAGGATAAAAAAGCTGCCGAACTACTGACCTTCCGGTCTGGTGTATTGTTGGGATTTTATTCTGTTTGTAAGCCGCCCTGAGCCAACCTAGTCCGGGAGGGCGGGATAAAAATCTAACAAATAAATAAATATGAGGCCATGCAGTCCAGCTCCCAAAGCAACCATTTTTTCCCCAGAAGAAGTGCAGTAAATGTTTTAAATAATAAAGTAATCAATAAGTGATGTGTGTAGTTTGGAGATCCGTTGTAATTCCAGGAGATCTCCAGCCTCCACCTGGAAGTTGGCAACCTTACTCAGGACATTAGCCATTTTGTGCCTTGGGTGTCCCCAGCCGATCACTACTTTACACTGAATCAGACCACTGGTCCCTCCGAATCAGCACTGTCTGCTCAGACTGGCAGCAGCGCTCCGAGGTCTCAGGCAGAGGTCTTTCCCATCACCTCCTACCAGGGCTCTTTTTGTAGAAAAAGCCCAGCAGGAACTCATTAGCATAATAGGCCACACCCAACAGCAGAAACTCATTGGCATATTAGACCACAGCCCTGACAGCACAGCTCATTAGCACATTAGGCCGCACCCCCATGTTACCAGAAGTGTGGTCATCCAGCCACGCCCACCTTTTGCTTCTTATTCTGTTGACCTTGTTTGTGGTCAAAACCCAGGGCTTTTTTTTGTACCAGGAACTCCTTTGCATGTTAGGCCACACACCCCCTAATGTAGCCAATCCTAATGCGTTTCTGCTGTTGGGTGTGGCCTATTATGCTAATGAGTTCCTGCTGGGCGTGGCCAGCTCGGGAGCCAGCCGGAACTCCGTTCCTGTGCGTTCCTGCCCCAAAATAACCCTGCCTCCTCCATGATCCGTTCAACTGGAGATGCCGGGGACTGAACCTGTGTATTTTCACAACTGAGCTATGGCTCCGGGGAATTCTGGCTCTGAGCTTGCGACCCACGATACTTTCAGATGCATATCGCACAGCATAGACATACCCTTAAGACCCAAGGAAGGTCAGAAAACCAACACAAAGGGATTGGGACGCAGCCAAGTCACAAACTGAGCTGGGGTCATTTGCGTGGTGCCACCAGATCCCAGCAGCGCTTAGAGACTCTTCTCTTCCTCAGGAAACGAATGAAGGAGACAGCTTCAGATTTCAGACTTCCCTGTTGATAAGAGAACAGAAACTAGGTGAATAGGTATATTTTGGATAGGAAGAGAGAGGCTCGGTTCAGACATAATAAGAAACATTGACACAGAGAGCCGGCCTTGGCTGGTAGGGCCGGATAGAAATTTGAGAAATAAAGAAATCTGAGAAATAAAATAAATAGTTTCATTGCGGGTAGTTTGTGCTAGCTCCCATCTCTGGCCCCAGCTCCCGCCAACCGAACAGTTCGAAAGCAAGAAATTGCAAGTAGATAAATAGGTACCGCTTTGGTGGGAAGTTAACAGTGTTCCGTGCGCCTCGGCGTTTAGTCACGCCGGCCACATGAGCACGGAAAAGTCTTCAGACAGCGCTGGCTCTTCGGCTTGGAAACGGAGATGAGCACTGCCCCCTAGAGTCGGATCTGACTGGCTTTCGAGCAAGGGGAACCTTTAACTTTACTTTAGTTTGTGAAACAAAACTACAGCTCACAGATGTTCATTCAAATCCTAGTCTGCCTTGACCAATTTCATTTATATCACTTACTCCATTTATAGCCTTCCCTTCTTCCCAATAGGAATCCAAAGCTGTTTACATTATTCACCTGTCCTCCATTTTATTCTCACAAGAACCCTGTCAGGCTGAGAGCCTGTGACTGGCCCAAGGTCACCCAGAAAGCTTCCAAAGCAGAGTGGGGAATTCAGAAAAGGGCAACTAGAATGATCAAAGGTTCCCTACGAAAAAAGGTTAAAACGCTTGGGGCTCTTTAGCTTGGAGAAACGACGGCTGAGCGGGTGACATGATCAAGGTTTACGAGATTATGTGTGGGATAGAGCAGGTACAGAAAGAAGTACTTTTCTCCCTTTCTCACAATACAAGAACTCGTGGGCACGCCATGAAATTGCTGAGCACTCGGGTTAGAACGGATAAAAGGAAGTCCTTCTTCACCCAAAGAGTGATTAACACATGGGATTCACTGCCACAGGAGGTGGCGGCGGCTACAAGCATGGACAGCTTCAAGAGGGAATTAGATAAGCATCTGGAGCAGAGGTCCATCAGTGGCTATGAGCCACAAGGTATCGATAGGAACTCTCAGTCTGGGGCAAGGGATGCTCTGTACTCTTGGTGCTTGAGCGGGGCAACGGTGGGAGGGCTTCTAGTGTCCTGGCCCCACTGGTGGACTTCCTGATGGCACCTGGTATCTTTGGCCACTGTGTGACAGAGTGTTGGACTGGATGGGCCATTGGCCTGATCCAACATTGGCTTCTCTAATGTTCTTAAACCTGGGTCTCCAAGATCCTGGTCCAATATTCTGATGGCATCTACATGATGCCATTAAATGACGTCTCTCTGTAGTCGATAAAGGGCAAAGGAACAAGCCAAGGTTAGGCAGGATGTCCACACTTGTATATCACACAAAACTAACGTTAAAAGGCTAACTAACTTCTCTCCATGGTGTCTGCCTTGAAAACCCTGTGAGATTGCCGTGAAGCAGCTGCGACTTGACAGTATTTTTATACACACAACCACAATTTCAGATCTTGAACCGACAGTCCCTAACATAACTAGTGGAGTAGTCCACATTCAGACAATCACAGTAGCTCCAGGTAGCCGAATTAAACCACGGATTCATAGTCTGTCTAACCAGAGCCGTAGAGTAGGAGTCCCCTACGTTTTTGTGCCCGTGCGTGGGCACCTTTGGAAATCTGACAAAGGGCAGTAGGCAGAATAACAGAATGGCCGCCACAGGAAGTGGGCCCAATCGCAAAATGGCTGCCACGGGAGGTGGGGCCAACCACAAAATGGCTGCCACAGAAGGTGGGGCCAATCACAAAATGCCAGCAATGGAGGTTATGTACAACTCTAAGAGTAACTTTTCAACATTTCAGGGATAAGCTCTATTGAGCAGGGTGCCTTTTAATCTGCACAGCCAACCAGGAGCCCTGCCGGGCACAAGCGCCACCTAGTGCCGCCCACTTTCTAAAAGCACTTGGAGAAGAAGAAGAAGAGATTGAATTTATACCCCATCCTTCACTACCCAAAGGAGTTTCAGAGCGGCTTACAAACTCCTTTCTCTCCCCCTCCCCACAACAGACACCCTGTGAGGCAGGTGGGGCTGAGAGAGCTCTTGACAGAAACTGCTCTTTTTCAAGAACAGCTCTTATCAGAACTACGGCTTGCCCAAGGTCACCCAGCAGGTGCAAGTGGAGGAGTGGGGAATCAAACTTGGTTCTCCCAGATTAGAGTCCGCGCACTTAACCACTACACCAAACTGGCTCAAGGGCCTACCTGAACCCTAGGAGAGTAGCATAATAGAAGCCATAGAATCTTCTTAGAACATCGAAGGCCACAAACTGGACAGGTGAGCTGACATTAAATTACTGCATAGGGAAGACAGCCTCCAGGTGGGACCTGGTGATCCCCTGGAATTACAGCTCATCTCCAAACGACAGAGATCAGTTCCCCTGGGGGGAAAAATGGATGCTTTGGAGGGTGGACTCTATGACATGGTACCCATCCCCAAATCTCCAGGATTTTCCCAACCTAAATCTGGCAACCCTAACTTCCCTATCCCCTGTCGGTGGCCAAGGAGGACGTTGCAACTGTGTTACTACAGGAGGGATGATTTTGGCTGCCTTCTACTTGCTGTTTCAAACAGGAAAACATGGTTTCGTTTTTGCTTTTCTCCCTCGCGCAAATTGAACCTGCGATTATCTTGCCATTTTCTGTTTCACTGAACCAATTTTTCCCCATAAAAGGTACACTTTTCCAACTTACTTATACGTCAATAAATGAGCATTATTACACATTATATATAAATACAAACGATGCAAGCGGTATGTATCAACACTACATAACCTGCGTATAAAACAGTACAACGTGCACAGACAAAGCTAGAAAAACAAACACTGAAAGGCAGAGAACTGAAACCAAAAGCAAAGAACTGAAACTGCTGGCAGAGAGCAGAAACAAATACAAAAAGAAATCAGCCGATTTGCTCATCCCTAATTATCAGCGATGGGAAGATTTCCCCCCCCCCCAAAAAGCAACCATCAAGAAAGATATCAGATACCACCCTGACCTGGAAAGTCCAGGCAAGCCCAATTTTGTCAGATCTCGGAAGCTAAGCAGGGCTGACTCTGGTAAATGGGAGACCTCCTTGGAATACCAGCAGTCGGGAGGCGGGGGCAGGCTTTGTTCAGCCACCTTTCTGCATATCCTCCAGGCCTCCAGAAGAAGTCAGTCACCAGAGGTCACCATGACTTCCATGTGCACACACACACATGCACATATAAAAAAATACAAACCCCCCGCAACAAAGAAAAATACCAGATACTGACTGATTCAGACCCCTGGAAAGACTTTATCATGCTTAAAAGACTTTATAAGGGCCTAAACAGCATGATACAAAGTAGAGCCATCACCCTGCCAACAAAAGTCCGCATGGTCAAAGCAATGGTATTCCCAGTAGTCATGTAAGGCTGCGAGAGTTCGACTATAAGGAAGGCCGAGCGCTGAAGAATAGATTCTTTTGAACTATGGTGCTGGAGAAGACTCTTGAGAGTCCCTTGGACTGCAAGAAGATCAAATCAGTCAATCCTAAAAGAAATCATCCCTGACTGTTCCCTGGAAGGCCAGATAATGAAACTGAAGCTCAAATACTTTGGCCACCAAATGAGAAGGGAGCACTCACTGGAGAAGACCCTGATGCTGGGAAAGATTAAAGGTCAAAGAAGACGGGGATGGCAAAGGATGAGATGGTTAGACAGTGTCATGGATGCAACGAACATGAAATTGAGCCAACTTCAGAGGACGGCGGAAGACAGGAAGGCCTGGCGTGATCTGGTCCATGGGGTCGCGAAGAGTCGGACTCGACTGTGCGACTGAACAACAACCAAAAAAAAAAGCTTTAAAATTTAAAAAGCATTAATAATTTAAAATTAACCCACCCTAAAACTGTATATCCAAGAGAGCCAGTTTGGTGCAGTGGTTAAGTGCGTGGATTCTAATCTGGGAGAACTGGGTTTGATCCCCCACTCCTCCACATGCAGCTGCTGGATGACCTTGGGCAAGCCATAGTTCTGTCAGAGCTGTTCTCTCAGGGACAGTTCTCTAAAAGATCTCTCGGCCCCACCTACCTCACAGGGTGTTTCTTGTGGGGAGGGGAAGGGAAAGGAGTTTGTAAACCGCTCTGAGACTCCGAGTGAAGAGCAGGGTATAAATACAATCTCTTCTCTTCAATTCTATTTACAAAGGTTTAAACAAACAGTTCCAGTCCTCTGTGAAAGAAATTGTCCTTTGGAGTCCGTGATGGAGCATTCTTCCAATGGAAGATTCTGCACTTAGTAGAAGGAAACACCTAGGGCCAAGATCTTTGTAATAATCCCAAGTAGACCCTTGTGAAATGCTACCATGGTATTTAAGGTATCACCTGTTCTGGATAGGGTTGCACATCTCTTGAAGGGACAAATCCATAGTCTGGGTGTGGTGCTGGACTCAGGTATACTGCTGGATAAAGAGGTGGCAACTGTGGCCAGGAGTGCTACTGAATGGTTAGTCAACCACAGTTTTTCCTGGGCAGGAAAGATCTGGCAACTGTGGTGCATGTCCTGCTTACATCCAGATTACATAATTGCAGTGTTGGACCTTCAGAGGAACTAGTTGGCCTCTATGTGAGACAGGATGCTGCCCTAGATGGACCCTCACTGGTCTGATCCAGCAGGGCTCTTCTTACATCCTTATCAGGGGAAGGCCTCGGCCTCTATGCCCTGTTGTTGGACCTCCAGAGGAACCGGTTGGCCCCTGTGTAAGACAGGATGCTAGACTAGATAGACCACTGGTCTGATCCAGCAGGACTCTTCTTATGTTCTTAATGTGTATTTTAGCTTGGTTTTAATTGTTCTAGTGATATGTTGTTGTTGTTTTTTAATGGTGTTTAAGATGCATTTGTATGTATGTTTTTAATCTGTTGGCCACCTTGAGGGCCCTGATCAAGGTAAAAAAGGCAGGGTCTGAACTTTGTAAACAAATAAACAAACAAATAAATACAAAATCATTGAAAAACTCCGGGACTTCTATCACATATTTATATTTTTAATTTGCTTATACCTGTTGCTTGTTCATTACTGATTTTTTTCAGACATTTGATTACACACCAAAATACAAGATTCATAACTGTTTTTCTTCCTTCTTTCGCAAGTACCCCAAGGTACAATTTTAAAATGTGGTTATTTTTTAATGATTAATGAAATGTCATTGTAAAGTCTTAGCTCGACATTACAGTCTGAAGTTTCTTATCAAATTGCTAAGACTGGTATTCGGGGGGGGGATCTAATTTGAATGAAGGTCAGATGCAGGGCTATTTTTGGGCAGGAACGCACAGGAACAGAGTTCTGGCTGGCTCCTGAGTTGGCCACACCCAGCAGGAACTCATTAGTATAATAGGCCACACCCAACAGCAGAAACGTATTAGAATTGGCTACATTAGGGGTGCGTGGCCTAACATGCAAAGGAGTTCCTGCTACAAAAAAAGCTCTGGGTTTTGACAACAAGGTAAACAGAATAAGAAGCAAAAGGTGGGTGTGGCTTGATGACCACATCTGGTAACATGGGGGTGTGGCCTAAGATGCTAATGAGCTGTGCTGTCAGGGGTGTGGCCTAATATGCTAATGAGTTTCTGCTGTTGGGTGTGGCCTATTGTGCTAATGAGTTCCTGCTGGGCTTTTTCTACAAAAAGAGCCCTGGCAGATGGTTGTGGGATATAATGCCACAGAGCCCACCCTCCAAAGCAGCCATTTCTCCCAGAGGAACAGATCTTTGTAATCTGGAGATCAGGTGTAATTCTAGGAGATCTCTGGGCCCCACCTACAGGTTGGGAACCCTAATGCTACACCAGTAGGGTTGCCAGGTCCAGGTTGGAAAATCCCTGGGGACTTTGGGGGTGGATCCGGGAGAGGGCGGGGTTTGGGGAGAGTCCTCTGCATGGTGCAATGCCCTAGAGTCCACCTTTCAAGGCAGCCACTTTCTCCAGGTGAGCTGATTTCTGTCAACGGGAGATCAGTTGTAAAAGCAGGAGTTCCCCAGGCCCCACCTGGAGGCTGGCAACCCTATACACCAGCCTTAGACTTGGTGAAAAGTAAAGAAGGAAGGAGTACTCCTTACAGCATGCTGGTACCCCCCCCTCCAAACCCATGTGTTACTACAGCAAAATTCACAAGTTACAGTAAACACACATACAGCTGAACATGTGGCTGAAACCCCACATAGGAACATAAGAAGGGCCCTGCTGGATCAGACCAGTAGTCCATCTAGTCCAGCATCCTTTCTCACACAGGGGCCAATGAAAAAAGGAAAAGAATTAGTGCCTCTGAATGTGGAGGTTACCACATATATCAAGATGTATCCCACATGGAGAACTGGCAAAAAAGAGGTGATATAAGAAGTTTGAAACAACATATCTGAAAGTATTGTAAACCATTTTGACATCCTAATAGCGAAAGATATAAATCAGGGGTGGCCAAACTGTGGCTCGGGGAAGCCGAACATCATTAGCCAACAAATATCCTTGGACAAATAAATATCATTATCAATATCTGCTTTTACCCCTTTTGTTATTATTTTTGGCGGTCCCATTTAATGTCAATAAAAAGCAAATCTGCATATTTCCCAATAAAAACATGTAATATCTGTTCATGTCTTGCGGCTCTCAAACATTTGATATTTATCCTATGTGGCTCTTACATTAAGCAAGTTTGGCCACCCCGATATAAATGAACAAGTATAATATATAGGATCTTCCAGGGCTCTTTTTGTAGAAAAAGCCCAGCAGGAACTCATTAGCATATTAGGCCACACCCCTGACAGCACAGCTCATTAGCACATTAGGCCGCACCCCCATGTTACCAGAAGTGCGGTCATCCAGCCACACCCACCTTTTGCTTGTTGTTCTGTTTACCTTGTTTGTTGTCAAAACCCAGGACCTTTTTTGTAGCAGGAACCCTTTGCATGTTAGGCCACACACCCCTAATGTAGCCAATCCTAATGAGTTCCTGCTGTTGGGTGTGGCCTGTTATGCTAATGAGTTCCTGCCGAGCGTGGCCAACTTGGGAGCCAGCCGGAACTCCGTTCCTGTGCGCTCCTGCCCCAAAATAGCCCTGACGGTAACCCTGTTGGTCTGCAGCAGGATGTCTAGATCTGAGTCCATTCAAGCTTTTACACCCTCCCCATCTTCTTGGTCTCTAAGGTCTACCACACTCGAGTCTAGATATGAGATCTTTTTACTGAACTTTTTCCCTATAGACTCATCAGCCTGGTGCGAGGCACATTATTAAGGGGTCCTGCCACTACCCATAGCATGCAGACTAAGCAAATACGAAACCAAGTAAATGTTTCGCTTCAAAAATATACAAATGAAGGCAAGTACTTCCACAACACATTTAACACCATAGACAGAATAGAACAACAAAACTTACCCTTTTTTGGTCACTGCGGCTGCGTCCTTCTGGGTTCCTGCCTGGTTCTTGGTAGCCTGATGTCGGTCCAGGGGTTCTGGTAGCCCTGTCTACCTGCATTGCCAGAAGTTGCTTGAATCAGCCCAGCAGGTCTAGCTGCTGCCGCTCTGAGGCAGCCAGGGCTGGGCCCACAGCACCACTAGAGGTTGGGAAGAGTTATTGCAGGACAGGGATTCAGTACCAGGATGCTGCTGCTCTGTTGTGGGCGGTGGTTAGGGTCGCCAGGTCCTTACCAGCTACCAGCAGGGGGCTCCTGGCTGGTCTCTGGGATCTTCTTGTCACCCAGAAGTGATGTAATCGCGTTGCTGACATTGTGGGGGCGCCTCTCTAGTTTCTGGGCAAAACTCTGTCGTCTTTTGCCCTAGTTTGCCCCAAAACTAGAGCGGACCCCCCCTGTCTGTAATGTGATGACATCACTTCTGTGTGGGGCTTCCCCCTCCGGCCAGCGGCAGGTTTAAGCCCTGAAAATCGGGGGAACCCCTGGCCAGACCAAGAGTTTGGCCACCTTAGTGGTCGTGATCAGGGGTCATTTCCTGCAGGAGCGCACAGAAGCGGAGCTCCGGCAGTAAAGAGCCCAGGGGGCGGGCACATGCAACAAGCAGCCCTCAGTCAGAGCAAGAAGCAGTCAGGTAAGTTGCAAAGCCCCCCACCCGACCTCCCTGTCCAAAACAGTACAGTGGCACCTTTAAGACCAAGTTTTATTCAGGTACAAGCTCTCCCTCCTCTGTGAGGACAGATTTGCACGTCCCCCCCCCAATAGCTAGCAATCCAAAACAGTCCAGTGGAGCCTGAGTGGTGGGCGTTGCCTTCTGACACACTTCCGGTGATGTCAGGGGGTGTGGTATATGCAAACGAGTTATGCTAATGAGTTATGCTAATGAGCTCCTGCACCTCTTTTTCTACGAACTGACGCCTGGTCGTGATGATGGTGGAATTACGGGAAGAGACCCAGTACCACAGCTCAGGGAAACGAAAACCTCTGCCGCCCACTTATTAGGGTTGCCAGCCTCCGGGGAAGGTGTGAAGATCTCCCAGAATTACAGCTGATCTCCAGACTACAGAGATCCACTGCTCTGAAGAAAACGGCTGCTTTGAGAGCCAGTTTGGTGTAGTGGTTAAGTGTGCGGACTTTGATCTGGGAGAACCGGGTTTGATTCCCCACTCCTCCACTTGCAGCTGCTGATGTGACCTTGGGTCAGTCACAAGCTCTGGCACAGCTGTCCTTGAAAAAGAGCAGTTTGTGTCAGAGTTCTCTCAGCCCCACCCACCTCACAGGGTGTCTGTTGTGGGGAGGGGAAAGGAAAGGAGTTTGTAAGCCGCTCTGAGACACCTTTGGGTAGTGAAGGGCGGGGTATAAATCCAATCTCTTCTTCTTCTTCTTCTTTGGAGGGCAGACTATGCTATCACAACCTGCAGACCTCATTCCCCCTCCCCAGCTCCACTGCCCCCAGGCCCGGAGTTGGCAACCCCGCTTAGGGCGGGCCCTGGGGCAACCACTTCACCTTCCCCATGGATGGTACGCCATTGGTCTGAAGAGAGTTGATGTTCTCCTCTGCCCGTTCCCACAGTTATGGGACTTGGCCATTAATCTACCCACAAGAGGGAAGACTGGGCAAGGCTTTGGGCCCGCCTTGGCCTCAAAGTCTGTTTTTCCTCCCCTTTTTCGTGCAAAGGAAGTATCCTGTTAAAAAGGGAAGCTGTGGTGTTTGACAAACCCACACTAACCATTTATTGAAAAGCGCGATGCCGCCGATGCCGCAGCTGTCAGGCTAATGAAAGAGAAAGTAAAATGGAATCCAACCAAACCCATCTTAACCGTCCTCTTTAAAAATGTTTGTGTGCTTGTGTGTGTGTCTGTGTACATATCCCCATACGACATATTTATAAAGGAACAGCCTAGGGGCCATTCCACCGAAGTCAACAAAATTACAGAAAAGGTCTTAATCCCAAGACCCACGGAGTGGAAATCCTTTTGTTGACGTGAATGGGTTTTTCGTTAAAGCCGTTTTAAAAGGGCAGGATTGTGGAATTACAACCATCGTCCTCTTCTGACGTTCTTCTGCGTTTTATCATTTCCGGCGATGATTGTGTTCCTTCGCACCATTTTTAAGGGGCTTCGAGAAGCCTCTTGAACGGAATGGCTCGCATCGCCTGGAGTGGACTTTGCGTTTGGTCATCTAATTAGGGTTGCCAAGTCGGGTGTTGCGCCGCGGGGGACTCCCGGCTGGCGTCTGTAGCGCAGGGCCACGACCATCCGAGGGAAAACCATAGAGTTTTCCCTCGGATGACCGTGGCCCCGCCCCCAGCATGCCCGGCGTGGTCGCGTCACTTCTGGGTGACACGCACGTCGGGGTGGGGCTCCCCCCGGGGCCTGATCCGCTGGCGGTGGGGAACGGGCCTCTGGGGCGGGGGTTTCCCCGCCCCCCGGTGGGACTTGGCAAGCCTACATCTAAAGGCTTGAAGGTCTCCAGTGGAGGTACAAGCCAGGAAGGAGAGAGAGACCCACTTGAGTGTTCCAACGTCATATCCAAACGGAGCCATACACACGGATTACCTAGGTTAAGCAGCCCCGTAGCTAGGGAATTCTTTGGGAGGGGGCCTCGGGGGGCCCACCAGCTAATGAAATGAAAGTACAGTGCAGGTGGTCAGTTGGAGCACTTTGGGGGCAGCCCTGGAGGAAGAGGGCCCAGAAGAAACACTAGGGGGCCAGGCCCCGTGGGCCCCATGTTAGCTACGGGCCAGAGGTTAAGTGGCACAAATTGTCACACTGGAGAAGATAAATAAGCTGTTGTGTCCTCCAGAGCAAGGACTTCCCACCCCAGGTACCTGCGGGGTCTTGGAAGGAGGAAGAACGGGAGAGAACTTTCCCATGCAAGAGGAAGGGAGGAAGACAGAAAGGCTTTTAATGAATCTCTCTTTGGAGAAAGCCAGGAAATTGGTTCTAAGAAGAGAGGTGCCATGCTTCAACACTGCCTGGAAGACCAAACCTCCTTCCTGATTCCAGATGCAGTTGCAGTCAATGTTCCCTCTAAGCTGTGGAGCCCTGTGAGCAAAACCTCTACTTTGTGAGCTACTGGCATTAAAGTTGTGAGCGAGTGATTTGGCTACTGCATAAATTACTTTCCTCTGGAGCCATCCTGTCTGAGCTGAGACAAAAAGGTTTGAGCTGGGGGCTAAGAAACTGTGAGCTAGCTCACACTAACTCAGCTTAGAGGGAACATTGATTGCAGTACACGTTCTTAGCGGCATTTCTCTCCCGTTCAGCTTCACAGTTTCCAAGCCTTAGCCATGGCCTTCCAAACAAGCCCCGGAGCAAATCTCCAGCAAGCTTTAGCTCAAGAACAGGACGATGCCCAAATCGAAGGTGGCCAACATAAGCAATGCGCAGCCAAAGAAATACAATCTTTAAACACACGCACATTTCTATCCCATTTACTGTAAACTGACTTGGCCAAAGGAAACTATCTGGCATCCATGGTGCTGTTTGAGTCAGGCAGTTCGCCTGCGCTCCTAAATTTGCTTCGTCTTAGATCAAGATGGGTCGCTGTGTTAGTCTGTCTGTAGCAGGAGAAAAGAGCAAGAGTCCAGGAGCACCTTAAAGACTAAGACAATATGTGGCAGGGGAGGAGCTTTCGTGAGTCATGGCTCGCTTCTTCAGACTCACGAAAGCTCCTCCCCGGCACTAATGTTGTTAGTCTTTAAGGTGCGACTGGACTCTTGCTTTGTCTGGCGATTGGTTTACACGATCAGCTGGAAAATGAGAAAGGGAAGAAAAGAGAAAGATCACGGGTAGTTCATTCACTTATACCTCATCTTTCCACTAAAACAGAGCTCAAGCCAAATTATACCTTTTTTTCTGTAGCAGTAGAAAAGAGCAAGAAGCTCTTGTTCATTGTTCAAAAACTGCCTGACAATGATTTTGGGTCTGCTGTCCTGGAGACATTTTTTTATAGTGTTTACTCTGTCAGTTGGCGGGACCCAAACAGGGGCAGCCAAGGATTTCTCTTCTGCCAGCCAATTTTGCTGAAGCAAATTTGATTTAGTTCCACATTTTGTATAATAATAATAATAATAATAATAATAATAATAATAATAATAATAATAGAGATGGTCCAGATTCTTCCAAATGGCTATGCGGAGTATTGTTACCCCAACTGCCAGGCACCAATGTGAATCACATACTGTTGTGACTTCTGGCCAAAATGTTGTGAAAGTCGTAATGAAACCCCTATAAGTGGTTCTTTACTTGTACCAAAGACAAGCTCTGAAGCAGGGGTCACAAGCATGATGCCCACGGGGACTACAACACAAATACCTCCACTGCGAAGGTAAGCTGCAGCAGCAGCCATTTTGTGGTTGGCCCCACCAGTTGTGGCAGCCATTTTGTGCCTTGGCCCACTACCCTTTGACAGAATTCCACAGGTGCCCACTGGCTCAAAAGGTTGGGGGCCCCTGCTCTGAAGTATTCATCAAGTCTGGGGGCCAAACTATGCATTACATCTACTCTGTGATCTTCATGGGAGCTTGAAGCAGCATGATAACAGCAAGAACGCCAAGGGAGCTCAAGTCAGAAGCACTGCAGGAGACTGGTGTAGTGGTTAAGTGCACGGACTGTAATCTGGGAGAACCGGGTTGGATTCCCCACTCCTCCGCTTGCACCTGGCTGGACGACCTTGGGCAAGCCATAGTTCTGACAAGAGCTATCCTTGAAAAGGAGCAGTTTCTGTCAAGAGCTCTCTCAGCCCCACGTACCTCACAGGGTGTCTGTTGTGGGGAGGGGAAGGGAAAGGAGTTTGTAAGCCGCTCTGAGACTCCCTTGGGTAGTGAAGGACGGGGTATAAATCCAATCTCTTCTCTTCCTCTCTTCAGTCTTACAGTAAGGCGGTGGGAGACGACACCCTCCTGCCTTCCCTCCGTGCCATGTTGTGACCCAAAACAGCCCTGGGGGCGGGTCTTTTTGCCTCATGAGGGCAAATAACGCCCCTCTGGACCATTTCTGGTTGGACAAACAATGTAAGGGTAAGGCAGAAGCCCCTCCTCCCTGTGGTCCCGATCTAAACTGGGCTCCTGAGGCTCTTCTGAATTGAGTTCCCACAACATGGAATTTCAACCTGTTGTATGGCTGCGGCTCCACAGGGTGACGTGTAGCTCAGACCTTAAAGAAGACTTAAAGGATACAGTGCAGGACCGTAGCCAGGATTTTGTGGCTTGTGGGGCAAATTTCTTTCTGAGGGGGCTGAAGTTGAGGAGTGTTTCGAGAAAGTCTCTTCTCTCTCTGAGTCTTCTCAAGCTGTCTGTTCTACATAGGTGTTCTTAACCACTGAGCCAATAGAAAGCTGTGACCGGGATAGAACTCTCAATGGCAAGCTGTCCACCACTTTAGAGGACAGTTCTCAGCTGCTGCAAGTTAATCTCTTCTGCCAGCCTAAGCAACAACTCAGATAACAAACCGGCAGGTGGGGTGTGTGTGATGACTTCTACAGTCAAGAAAGCTAACACTTAGGGCAGAAAAACTCTCTTAAAGGAGACCAGTTTCTGGACACAGTTAGAAGTTATCCTAGAGGTCACCTACTCCAACCCCCTTGCTCAGTGCAGGAAGTAGTCAACTACAGCACCCAACTCTGCTTAAAGGAGTGTGTGCCTTTAAAAAATGTTTAAAAATGACTGGGGAAAAAGCATTTACAGGAGAAATTCTTGTGGGGCTGTGCCTTTAAGAAAGGGGGCAGAGCCCACCGTAGCTACAGGCCTGATGCAGTCCCTCATATTTCTCAACCAACCACTGTTTTCCCCCCCTATCTGGGGAAACATTGAATAGCATGTACACATGGAGGAGATGAGTTACATAACTCCTTAAAAAGCTAAAGGTTCCTTTGCTCAAAAGCCAGTCGAATCCGACTCTAGGGTTGCGGTGCTCATCTCCGTTTCAAAGCCGAAGAGCCAGCGCTGTCCGAGGAGAAAGACTTGGAGGGTAAGCCACTTTCCCAAAAGACAGTTTCAGGTGGGCAGCCATCTGCAGTAGAAGAGGCAAGATTCAAGTCCAATAAGACCCTGAAAGCCGAGGACGTAACACAGCCGATAGCACCACTTCAAAGAAAAAGATGCTGCAATGAGAGGGATAGAACCTAATGACAGACTCTGCCTGCAGTTCAGCGTCTCAACCACTTGAGCCACCGCCGCTCCTACATAACTCCTTAGGATCATCCAATGTTTCATTGGGTTGGATCCCAAGACTCCCTGCCGCTGAGCTGGATCCAGGAATCTCCTTTCTGCTAAATCTTCTTCTGGTGGAGAAGGAGGGTAAGCCACTTTCCCAAAGGACAGTTTCAGGTGGGCAAGCCATCTGCAGTAGAAGAGGCAAGATTCAAGTCCAATAAGACCCTGAAAGCCGAGGACGTAACACAGCCGATAGCACCACTTCAAAGAAAAAGATGCTGCAATGAGAGGGATAGAACCTAATGACAGACTCTCACAATTAAGGATACATCTGTCTCCAATTCTGACAGATTTATTACCTTGGCTCTGTCCCCCCCCCCAGTTGAACCCAAACGGAGGACGATAGCCATAAACTAAACCTGTTATTCTTTTAATCTGTTAAAAAACATCTTCATTATTCTGCATGCTAATTCACTGCCTTCTGTTTATATGTATGGCTGTTATCCCTATTTCCATTTCATTGCGTCTGACGAAGTGAGCGTGCACACAAACGCTCACTGTGAATAAAACTTTGTTGGTCTTAAAGGTGCCGCTGGACTCAAACTTTGTTCTTCACCTTGAAGACCAATAAGATTTCCAGGGTATAAGAAGAGAGGGAGAAGAAGAGATTGGATTTATACCCCGCCCTTCCCTCCCCAAAGGAGTCTCAGAGCGGTTTACAATCTCCTTTCCCTTCCCCTCCCCACAACAGACACCCTGTGAGGTAGTTGGGGCTGAGAGAGCTCTTTCAAGGACTGCCCTTCAGAGAACAGCGCTGAGAGAACTTGTGACTGACCTAAGGCCACACCAGCAGCTTTATGTGGAGGAGGAGTGGGAAATCAAACCCGGTTCTCCCGGATTAGAGTCCACGCTCCTAAACCACTACACCAAACTGAGAGCCAGTTTGGTGTAGTGGTTAAGTGTGCGGACTCTAATCTGGGAGAACCAGGTTTGATTCCCCACTCCTCCACTTGCACCTGCTGATGTGATCTTGGGCAAGCCATAACTCTGGCACAGCTGTCCTTGAAAAAGAGCAGTTGGTGTCAGAGTTCTCTCAGCCCCACCCACCTCACAGGGTGTCTGTTGTGGGGAGGGGAAGGGAAAGGAGTCTGTAAGCCGCTCTGAGACACCTTTGGGTTGTGAAGGGCGGGGTATAAATCCAATCTCCTCCTCCTCCTCCTCCTCCTCTTCCTCTTCTTCTTGTCAAAACTCTGTTCCTTTGGCCCCGGTCACACTAGGGGGAAAGGCACGGCTGAAGTGCGGCTTTTTAGAGCCGCATCAAAAGAGAAGCGGGGCTGCGGGATCAGACAGATCCCCCCAGTCGCCGCGCAGTTCCTCCCGGCATGATCAGATGCGGGGGGGAAGCCACAGACCGGAGAGCAAGGCAAGCCCGCTGCGCATGCGTGTGCATGCGCAGTTCGGCAGGACCTCGCATGCTGCGGGAGAGACGGGCACGTCGGCGATCAGACGCCCGCTCGTGCTGCGTGCCAACCAGTAGGTACTGCTGTTTTGCTACTACCTTTTTGAGCCGCGTCTTTGCCTGGAAGGGACGGATCGGGGATGGGTGCGCGCCGCTTCCCAGATGTTGCGGTATGATCGTGGCCCCCGATCCGTCCCTCCCGTGGGCAAATCCTCCCGTGTGACTGGGGCCTTTGACTCTCAAAAGCTTATGCCCTGGAAGTCTCGTTGGTCTTTGAGGTGCTACTGGACCTTGCTTTTCCAAAGGAGGAAATCCTTCTCCGTAACAGGGTGGCTCGATGGAAGGGAATCACTGTATAAAAGCCACAGAGTATCCTTCCCTGGGTCCTTCTTCTCTGGATTCTTGAACATACACTTCCAACACTTTAAAAGCGACCCCCTCCCCTTTTCCTCAACATTTTTTTTTAAAGAAGAGAAGAAGAAGAGAACAGATTGGATTTATACCCCACCCTTCACTTGGAGTCTCAGAGCGGCTTACAAACTCCTTTCCCTTCCCCTCCCCACAACAGACACCCTGTGAGGTGGGTGGGGCTGAGAGAGCTCTGACACAAACTGCTCTTTTTCAAGGACAGCTCTTATCAGAACTACGGCTTGCCCAAGGTCATCCAGCCAGGTGCAAGTGGAGGAGTGGGGAATCAAACCGGTTCTCCCAGATTAGAGTCCGCGCACTTAACCACTACACCAAACTTTAAAAAGTCACACTAAGTAACAATTATTTTTGAAAGCACCATGATCTCATTCTTTCATGAAGTCCTCGTATTAGAAACCATCAGAATACGTGGCTTCTGGGAGGGCCAGCATTACCTGTTTCATGAGGCTGGGCGCCAGCATTCAAACAAGCACTGCGGCCTAATCCTGGCCCATAACCACCCTGGAAACAAAGCCCTTCCCTTCCCAAGTCGTTTCTAAAGGTCCCACACATGGGGAAATCTCCAGGGTTGCCAGCTCAGGTTGGAAAATTCCTGGAAGTTTGGGGGCAGACCCTAGGGAGGGCAGGGTTTGAACAAAGGAGGGACCTCGGTGGGGTATACCGCCATAGACTCCACCCACCAAAGCAGGCATTTTTCTCCAGGGGAACTGACCCGTGTCACCTAGAGATCAGTTGCAACTCCGGGAGATCTGTTTATAGTTAACAATCTATAAACATTCTTGACTTTTAAAATACTGATGCAAAATTGACTGGTAGTTGTTATATGCACTGAAGATATACACCTGATTAGGATGTTATAAGAATACGCAATGCACTTTATAGAATGTTAATTATAAACAGAACACATTCATTTCCAAGAGTTTCTTGCAGTGTATATTTATTCGTTACTTGACCCACCTGGAGGCTGGCAACCTTAATGTTAATTATAAACAGAACACATTCATTTCCATATGACACACCCCCTGACATCACTGGAAGTCCATCCAAAGCCTTTTATTGGCATATAAAGACATCACCGGAAGTGTGTCAGAAGGCAACACCCACCGCTCAGGCTCCACCGGACTGTTTTGGATTGCTAGCTATTGGGAAGGGGGGGAACGTGCAGATCTGTCCTCGCAGAGGAGGGAGAGCTTGTACCTGAATAAAACTTGGTCTTAAAGTTGCCACTGGACTGTTTTGGACCGGGGGCCGGGGGGGGCTCTGCAATTTACCTGGCTGCTTCTCGCGCCGACTGAGGGCTGCTGGGAGCAGGGAGCAGGGCTTGTTGCATGTGCCCGCCCCCTGGACTCTTTACTGCCGGAGCTCCGCTCCTGTGCTCTCCTGTAGGAAATGACCCCTGCATTTTAGGAGTAGCCCCAATAGTCTCATTGCATATATGTTACCTGAACCTCAATCATCTGCATGGTTATCCTGCTATAGAAAAGAAAATCACTTAGGGAATTTCATACATGAAATGCTTGTATATAAAACCGAGGATTCAGAAAGTTCAGCCAGAGAAAGCACACCTAAGTCAAGGGCGGGGGAAGGACTTTCAAAATCTCAGGTCTACACTGGTGATGCTGCAGAGATATTAGATAACAGTTCTTTTCTTACCTGCTACCAGAAAGTTTAAGAGTAACCTTTTGTTTTGTTTTTCAAGTAGCCGGCTATTTTCCCCCCTTTACATTTATGAGAAAATGGCACTTAACCAGAAGCTCTCCAAATGTTGTTTATATCTCTGAGAGAAAAAATAAATCCATCCAGCTACTCGAAGTCCTCCATGAATAATAAGAACCAGTTCTAGAAGTCAGAATCTTTGATATCTGAACAAGAGACACAAAAGCGCAAAACAAAACTAAATAAAAAATTCATGGAAAGCAAAAGCTAGCAATTGCTGTGAACATTCCGCCTGGGGAAAGTACGTATGACATTAACAATACACAACGAAGCACATTTATATGAAATCGGCAGAGCCAAGAATTCGAACAGGATTAAATGGATAGGTGACTCAATGGGAAACCCCCCCCCCAAATGCAGTTTTTTGCACTGTTTCTTGGAAGTAGCGCTTAATGAAGGGAGTAGGGCGACCTTCTGAGTTAACATGCTTAGGATGAAACCGCAAGCTGATTAGTCTCTAGGGTGAATTTTAATCACCGAGGGCAATTCTAACTGGCTGATCTGCAAGTTAAGGGCATACTTTTATAATGGGGTATGTGGATATTTCGGTCCTGGTGGGCTACTGAAAAAAAGATTAACCGTGGCTTTTCCCTCAAATAATGGTAGTTTTGTTTATTAAATGGGAAGCTATCTTTTGCTTTAGTATTTTAACCCAAACCGAGGTTTTGGTCACGTGCAAGCATATTTAAGGTTACATGCAACGCCATCCTAAGCAGAGATGCACTTGTTTAAGTCCATCAAAGTCAACAGGCTTGCAGGGGTATTAACCCGCTTAGGATGGCACCATCAACATCCCAGTTTTTACTGTGGCTCTAGCCCAATTCCCAGATCAAGTCAAATTAACTCTCTAAAAGTTCTTTAATACCCTCAACATTTGGCTTTAACCTGTGGATTGTGAAGATCTCGGATCACCCACTGAGATTATGCAATAGGTATACACAGAGAGGCAGATTTGCCCAACAACAAATGCAGAAATCACATTACAAAAATGCACCTTAAAAGGTTAGGAAGGGGCCGTGGCTCAGTGGAAGAGCCTCTGCTTTGCGTGCAGAAGGTCCCAGGTTCCATCCCTGGGGTCTCCAGTTAAAAGGGGAGGTGATGTGAAAAACCTCTGTCCAAAACCCTGCAGAGTTGCTACCTGTCTGAGTAGACAATACCTTGATGGACCAACAGGCTGATTCAGTAGAAAGCAGCTTCATATGTTCATGTGTCTTCCAACCTGGCTTCCCTTGTTTTAATGTAAGAACCAGACTCCCCTTGCGAATTATAATAAGGAGTCCTTCTCTAAGCACAGAAACTGGAGTGGACATAGAATGGGCATCAAAGGCCATTAAATATATTAGGAGTTATTAAAGCAACTGTGAATGGTCTAATCTTTTCTTTTCCAGGGAGGAATGGTTAAGCATGCCTCCAAGATGGCAGATGAAAACCTTTAGAAGTTCCTGGAGATTTCCCGGGGTTACAACTGATCTCCAGACTGCAGAGATCAGGAAGCAACTGTTCTTGAGGCCAGTTTGGCCAAGGATCCCCCCCTCTTCTGGGCATGTAACAGGGGTCACTGCGGGTGTGTGGGGGGGAGGTATTTGTGAATTTTCTGCATTGAGCAGGGGGTTGGACTAGATGACCCTGGAGGTCCCTTCCAACTCTATGATTCTATCAATTCCCTGGGAGGAGAGGGCTGCTTTGGAGGGTGGGCTGTATGGTGTTACATCAGGCTGAGCTCCTTCCCCTCCCCAAATCCCATCCTACCTTGGCTCCACCACCAAATCTCCAGGAATTTCCCAACCCAGAGCTGGCATGTTGGGAGATACTGGGGTGGTGGTGGTGGTGGTCAATAAGCAGCAACTGTACCAAACAGAAGACTTCCAGGAATAGAAGCCCTGCTAACAATGTTGGGCAGTTGTTAACTTCCTTTGTTTTAAATACAGTCTAGGCATTGCTGAATGGCAAATTCATACTGTCATTCTGCTGCTGTTAACCAGAACTGAGTGTACCCAGCTGACTGGCCATGCTCTGAATTCCAGTTATGACAAGAATTCTTTACATTTCACACAGATATTTATCAATGGGCCTGAACAGAATACTCCGGGTCTTAGTCATCCACCAGTGAGTCAGTCGGGCATTCCGTTCTGTTTCGTCTCCATTCTTACAAATCTGACCAGCCTGCATGACTCAGAGCGAACAGAGCGAACAGCATTGAGACCTACAATGGCAAGTCTATCTGGAGTCAATGACTCTCTCTACCTCTTAACCTACTTCACTGAGTCATTGTGACCAGGAGTCATTTCCTGCGGGAGCACACAGGAGCAGAGCTCCAGCAGTAAGGAGCCCAGAGGATGGGGAACATGCAACAAGCCCCACCCCCTGCCCCCAGCAGCCCTCAGTCAGGCCACGAGGAGCAAGAAGCAGCCAGGTAAGTTGCAGAGGCCCCCCCCGGCCCGCCTTCAGATACAAGCTCTCCCTCCTCTGTGAGGGCAGATCTGTGCCCCCCCCAATAGCTAGCAATCCAAAACAGTCCAGTGGAGCCTGAGCAGTGGGTGTTGCCTTCTGACCTGGCCCGTAGCTAGCATGGGGCCCATGGGGCCCGGCCCCTAAGTTGCAGAGCCCCCCCCCCGGCCCGCCTTCAGGTACAAGTTCTCCCTCCTCTGTGAGAGCAGATCTGCAGCCCCCCCCCAACAGCTATCAATCCAAAACAGTCCAGTGGAGCCTGAGCGGTGGGTGTTGCCTTCTGACACACTTCCGGTGATGCCAGGGGGTGTAACATATGCAAATGAGTTATGCTAATAAGTTATGCTAATGAGCTCCTGCACCTCTTTTTCTATGAAATGACCCATGATTGGGACGATAACATGGGGAAGGGGAAAACCATATAATTTACCCTAAGCTCTCTGGAAGAAGGGCAGAAGGCAAATATCCTCGATAAAGTGGACTTGTTTTCTTAAAAGTGCCTTGTGAAACATCTTGCAGAGTGCCGCCAGCTCTGACAGAACACTATCAAAGCTGCATGGCTAGAAAAGTCTTTACTTCTTGCAGTGCATTTCAAAGGTGGGGGGGCAGTGTTCCCTCTAAGCTGAGTTAGTTTGAGCCAGCTCACAGTTTTTTAGCCTCCGGCTCACACGTTTTTGTCTTAGCTCAGGAAGGAGGGCTCCAGAGCAAACTAATTCATGCAGCAGCCAAATAGCTCACTCACAACTTTAATGCCAGTCGCTCACAAAGTAGAGTTTTTGCTCACAAGACTCTACAGCTTAGAGGGAGCATTGGGTGGGGGGAGAGAATTGCCCTTTGGTCCAGATCAGTGTTTTGAGATCAGCAATTTGATGTGTATTCTATTATGTTATATACAAAGACCCACAAGGAGGAGGCTGTGGCTCAGTGGCAGAGCATCGGCTTGGCGTGCAGAAGGTCCCAGCTTCAATCCCCGACATCTCCACTTAAAATGATCAGGTCGTAGGTGATGTGACAGACCTCTGATTGAGACCTTGGAGAGCTGCTGCCAGTCTCAGTAGGCAAGACGGAACTCAATGGACCAATACTGTAATTCAGTATAAGGCAGCTTCATATACGTACATCGGCCCCAGTCACACGGGGAGATTTGCCCTGCGAGAAGGATGGATCGGGGCGCATCAAGCGGGCGCAATCACACTGCAACATCTGGGAAGCATCACGCACCCGTCCCCGATCCGGCCCTTTGCCCCCAAAACGTGCATTTAAAAGGTACTACCTTTTGAGAACTACCTTCCGGATGATGCGTGGCAACTCCAGGTGTCTGGTTGGGGAAGCGCTGGTAGCCCGTCGCAGCCAGCGCCGTTCCCTGTCCCACGCATGTGCACAACCGTGTTACTGCCGGTTTGCTGCACAATGTGTGATCGGCTGCCAGAGCACAGAGCACGGAGCCGCGGGGGCGTGTCGGATCGCGCTCCCGCGGTTCTTTTTGCTCCGGCTCTAATTTGCCTCCCTTCGGCAGTGGATCATCCCGCTCGTGTGACTGGGACCCCCAACAACTTTCTCCTTATATTTCACATCTTGAAGATAACATTACATCCAATGTTCCCTCTAAGCTGTGGAGTCTTGTGAGCAAAAATTCTACTTTGTGAGCTACTGGCATTAAAGTTGTGAGCATGTAGCTTTGCTACTGCATAAATTAGTTTGCTCTGGAGCCCTCCTTCCTGAGCTAAGACAAAAATGTGTGAGCTGGAGGCTAAAAACTGTGAGCTAGCTCACACTAACTCAGCTTAGAGGGAACACTGATTACATCAAGCCATTAAAAAAAAAATCCCCTACACCAGGAAACAAGTCAAAGGAACATATATGAATTACGAACCAAGCAGGCATTCTCCAAGCTCTGCTCCATCCAGGGCAGGAGAGAAGATCTTGGGCGGTCCATCCGGATCCCCACCCTCCACCGTCCTCATCTTCTTTCTTCCGACGACTGAGAGCTGAAAGGTACAGAGTTGCTGATCTTGTGCCCACTGCAAAAGGTCCACACTTGTAACGTTGCCATGTTCTCCAGGAAGTCTAATTAATGTGATGGAAGCCATATGATGGGAGACTTAATTACTGCAGAGACATATGGAAAACATATGATGGGAGGACATATGGAGGGCATATGAAGGGAGGGCACGTGAGGACATATTAGGAATGCCTTAATTAACCATCAGCCCCATACTCTTATTAGGATAAATGCTCTTTTCTGGAATTGCCAAATGGCCACCTTGTATCAGTTTCGCTGTGGAAGTGCTCCTCGCTTTCCTTTCGTAAACACGGCGCTCTCTCTGAAGCTGGACACATTCCCCGGCTGTTATTATCTGGTCAGGAGGCACCAAATGAAGACAGTTCTGCCAGCCATAAAGAAGACCTCTACCCCACCCACCCCCACACCCAGAATTCCCCACTGACTTGCACTCTCTGCCAAAATCCTATCATTCCAATGCTCAGCGCTGGAAGGAGAAGGACGACAGAGAAAGCAGAGTTCAGGCCGGCCACTTTGGTAGCTAGGGGATTTTGGGGGAGGGGGCCTCAGGGGGCCCGCCAGCTGATTAAATAAAAGCACAGGGCAGGTGGTAAGTTGGAGCACTTTGGGGGCAGCCGGGGAGGGAGGTGGCCCAGAAGAAACACGAGGGGGCCAGGCCCCGTGGGCCCCATGGTAGCTACGGGCCAGTGTAGGACCCCAAAGTCAGTGCAAGCGGACCACCTGAAAATCCCACCTTCTTTCAACAAGGACCCAAATGCTGAGGGCGGGGCAG
Organism: Gekko japonicus; assembly: GCF_001447785.1. NCBI lineage: Eukaryota > Metazoa > Chordata > Lepidosauria > Squamata > Gekkonidae > Gekko > Gekko japonicus. The sequence goes on along the minus strand of NW_015160857.1, from coordinate 667,771 downwards.
GGGGGAGCCCGTTCCAGTGTTTTCGGTCAATCAGGCACGTATGCGTCCAGCAGGATGTGAGCCCTCAGGCCAGGGTCCACACGCCCGTTGCAGGAGACGACGTTACGTATTTACCCATATCACTTCCGAAAACATTGCCGGCTCAATACGCTTTGGCGCTTTGTTTGCGATTTGCGAGTGCTGTCATTCAAACACATTGACCGACTCTCGCCGTGTCTTTCAATTGTCAGCGACAGGATACATCCAGTTGGAAGCTCCCCGTGCTCTCTATTGGAGGCGGCGGCGTATAACCAGGAACGTGGGGCGATATCCCCGGGGGAAGGCGTGTATCTTTTTTCCAGCGAGGATACTTCCCCGCATGGCAAAAGGCCATCTTTCAGAAATGCATAGCTGAGATCAAGCTTGTCTCTTGCAGGTCTCCGTCAGTCAGTGTCAGGAAGCCGAGAGCAAGGAAACTGGTAAAGCACTTGGCAGGCCTAAACTGCAGAAATCAGAAGCACTGAGACAACGCCTTTAAATACCGATTACCTGCCTGTGCCTCGTAGCACAAGTGTGGAGATTCGCATCCTTAACAAACCTTTCAGGGAAAACACACAGCCCAACCCCCAGGAGTGTCCACATGGCAAATCAGGTGGGAAGATGCACAACTAAATGCTTTCCCTGCATAAAAAAAAAGCCACCACTCCTCAAACAGAGAAAACTAGCAAGCAGGGAGTTCTTCACTTCACTGTCTCATTTTCTGCTTGCAGGGAATTCTGTTTTGGTGCAAGTAAGCATTCAGACACACACAAAAAAGATTGATTAAATTGTTTGGGACCAGATCTTTAAATACGCCCTCAGTCTGTCTGAAGTCCCCTACAGATATCTCGATCTGCATGTCTCAAATTGACAGATGAGAGATGGCACATTTACCTGTTTTTAATACTGTTGTTAGACTGTTGAAGCATCTGCTCAAGAAGTTTTCCTGGCCTCTTAAACTCATTGCCTGCTGATGCTTACTCTAGAAAATTTTGGTGTAGTGGTTAGGAGTGGAGGACTCTAATCTGGAGAACTGGGTTTGATTCCCCACTCCTCCACATGTAGCTGCTGGGTGACCTTGGGTCAGTCAAAGTTCTCTGAGAGCTGTTCTCTCAAGAGCAATTCTCTCAGAGCTCTCTCAGCCCCACCTATCTCACAGGGTGTCTGTTGTGGGGGAGGGGAAGGGAAAGGAGTTTGTAAGCAACTCTAAGACTCCTTCAGGTAGTGAAGGGCGGGGTATAAATCGAATTTTTCTTCTTTTTTTAATGTGAAAGGTGTTGAGAAGCCGGTATGTTTTCGAGCCCGTGTGATGTTAGTGGTTAGAGTGTCAGACGAAGAAGAAGAAGAAGAAGAAGAAGAAGAGGAGGAGGAGGAGAAGGAGGAGATTGGATTTATACCCCGCCCTTCACTACCCAAAGGAGTCTCAGAGTGGCTTACAAACTCCTTTCCCTTCCCCTCCCCGCAACAGATACCCTGTGAGGTAGGTGGGGCTGAGAGAGCTCTGACAGAAAGGGCTCTTTTTCAAGAACAGCTGTGCCAGAACTATGGCTTGCCCAAGGTCATCCAGGAGGTGTAAGTGGAGGAGTGGGGAATCAAGCCCGGTTCTCCCAGATTAGAGTCCGTGCACTACATCAAACCCAGGAAGCAGGAGATCTGGGTTCCAATCCCCATGCTTCCAAGAAGTTTACAAGGTGACCTTGGGCCAGTCTGTCAACCTGACCTACCTCACAGGGATGCTGAGAAGATAAAATGGGGAAGGTGGAAGTACCTGTGCTGATCCCAGCTCCTAGACAGACGAAACGGTGAGACTCCACGATGATGCCGTTTATCCTATTTTAATAAACTGCATTGTTGCCTTTATCTTTCTCTGACACCGCTGCTGTTTGATTGTATGAGCTCTGTTCTGCTCTTTGCTTTTATTGCAAAGTATTGTGATTTTATCAAAAGATGCTTAGCGACTGGGTGCTATTTGTATGGCGGAAGGGCAGTGTGTGAATATCCTAATCAATTTAAAAAGTGAATCTGTTTCACACTGTCTCAATCCCTCCTTCATATAAAATTACCCCCGAATCGTCTTCAGAGTCCTCTGGTTTTGAGAACGTTAACAAAAGATCGGCGAGAGGCCGAATCGCCCGAGCAATTTGCAGGCAGCACCCACAATCGAAACTGTCAATACGTGGCCAAGGTGCTTTATTGAATGTGCAGCCTTTTCTAATTCTAAGCCAAGGGAAACAGGCATGACCGGGTTACGGAATCTGCTAAACACCGGGCAGTAATAACACAGTCTGCTTCGAGGGACATTTTGAGAAGGTTATCACAAGCCAGACGGTCCACCTTTACGTTGTGTCACGTTAACCACTAACAAGGTAATCCGCATTGCCACAAAGGGTGGCGGACATGCCCATGGCTCTGGAAAGCTATGTGGGCCAAGGATGATTCACTCTGTCATGAGCGCCAATGACGCCGTGCCCAGAAAACACCTGTCGATGCGTTAGAAAGAAAGCCAGGTTCCTTCTCACCAGTTATGTTGAGGACTACTTGATATCAAAACAGTAGAGCTGTTTCTGGACTGTAATGGGGGGTGGGTAGTTCATGTGTGTTTACCTCCTTGCATGTAGAAAAATAGGATGGCAGGGAGAAAGCTACTCAGTATTCTTCACTCTGCCCTGACTTAGATGGCTCAGGCTAGCCATAAGAACATCAGAAGAGCCCTGCTGGATCAGACCAGTGGTCCATCTAGTCCAGCATCCTGTCTCACACAGCGGCCAAACCAGTTCCTCTGGAGGGCCAACAACAGGGCAGAGAGGCCAAGGACTTCATAAGAACACTGGAAGAGCCCTGCTGGATCAGACCAGTGGTCCATCTAGTCCAGCATCCTGTCTCACACGTGGCCAACCAGTTCCTCTGGATGGGCAGCAACAGGGCATAGTGACCGAGGCCTTCCCCTGATGTTGCCTCCTGGCTCTGGGATTCAGAGGATAAGTGCCTCTGAACGAGGAGGTTCCCCTCAGTCACCAGGGCTAGTAGCCATTGATAGACTTATCCTCCATGAATCTATCTAATCCCCTTTTAAAGCTGTTCATTCCTGTGGCTATCACCACATCCTCTGGCAGACAGTCCCACCTTTTAATCACTCTCGGTGTAAAGTAGTATTTCCTTTTGTCCATGCTGAACCTACCGCCCAACAAATTCATTCAATGCCCCTGAGTTCTAGTACTCTGGGAGAGGGAGAAAAAGTTCTTTGGCAACGCTCTCCACCCGATGCATAATTTTATAAACCTCTATCATATCCCCCCCTTAGCTGTCTCTTTTCTAAACTGAAAAGTCCCAGACTCTTCCGCCTGTCCTCATAGGGAAGGTGCTCCAACCCCCTCAACATCTTGGTTGCCCTCCTCTGTACTTTTCCCAGCTCTGTAACGTCCTTCTTGAGACAGCCCGATCACGTCAGATCTCGGAAGCTTAAGGAAGGTCAGCCCTGATTAGTATTTGGATGGGAGACATCCAAGGAAGTCCAGCTACACAGAGGCAGGCAATGGCGAACCACCTCTGAATGTGTCTTGCCTTGAAAACCCTATAGCAGGGGTGTTAAACATAAGGCCCGGGGGCCAGACCTGGCCTGCCACTTTGGGGTCAGGAAGCAATTTTCCTCCAGGCCAGTTTGGCCAGGGATCCTGGAGATTTTTTTTTGTCATCTTCTGGGCATGGAACAGGGGTCACTGGGGGAGTGTGGGGGGAAGGTATTTGTGAATTTCCTGCGTTGTGCAGGGGGTTGGAGTAGATGACCCTGGAGAATAAGTTTGATTTTTAAAAAACACACTCGGGATATTACTTTGCTTATAACGTTCCCAGCGGGGTTTTTTTAGATTTATTCCTTAGCCATGAGAACGAGACGCTTTCCCCCCGTCCAGTGAAAGCGGAAATGTCCGGGATTTTAAAAATAAGCTTCCGAGCCACAGAACTGCCCACCCCTTCCGAGACTTTTTGAGAGCAGAGAAAGGATTGCAGAAAATCCCACCCGTTTTTTTTTTTTAATCCACAAAGCAAGCCTTACCTGTCGCTTCGCAACACGTGTGTTGAGCAAAACATTCTCCGGGGGACCCAGCCTCGCAGTTGTGTGCAGGACCCAAGGAAAGCTAGGAGGTTGTACAGTTATCTCCCTTGGTGTAATTCTAAACCATACAACCTACTACCTCAACCCGGATACCTGCAAGCCGTCAAAAAGGTTGACAGAACACCCCTGCCCATCCAAGGACCATCAAGCCCAGCATTTACTCGAAAGGGCTGCCCAGGAACACAAGCCACTTCCGCAACAGAACGAGATGGGGAAATGCGGCATTCGCAGCCAGATGTCACCACCAGATACCAGATATATTGTCCGATATATTCACCGACAGACATCAGATCGACAAAAGAGAAAGCACCACAGGGGGCACAGATATCATCACTGTAGGGGTTGTCCGGAGAGAGCTGAAGGAGGGAGAGACACTCGCTCTAAGCTGTGGGGTCTTGTGAGCAGAAATTCTCCTTTGTGAGCGACTGGCATTAAAGTTGTGAGCGAGCGATTTGGCGACTGCATAATTTAATTTGCCCGGGAGCCCTCCTTCCTGAGCGAAGGCAAAAATGGGTGAGCCAGAGGCTAAAAAACTGTGAGCTAGCTCACACAGCTTAGAGGAAACACTGGGAGGTACAGTCAGTAATACCTAGGGATGCCTCCCTCCAGGTAGGGCCTGGGGATCTCCTCGAACTACCACTTACCTCCAGACTATAGGCATCAGTTCCCCTGGAGAAAATGGATGCTTTGTAGGGTGGACTCTATGACATTGCACTCCACTGAGGTCCCTGTCCTCCCCAGGCTCCACCCCCAAACCTCCAGGAGTTTCCCAACCTGGAGCTGGCAACCCTCCCCACTGCCCCCCACTGGTGGCTAGGGGGGACCAGGTCAAGACACTGACAAAACAGCATGCCATCTAAGCAAGATTTCGCAACATGGCCACCCCTCTAGAGTTCTCTTACAAGGAGGGAGGAGGAGGAGAGGAGGAGATTGGATTTATACCCCGCCCTTCACTACCCAAGGGAGTCTCAGAGCGGCTTACAAACTCCTTTCCCTTCCCCTCCCCACAACAGACACCCTGTGAGGTAGGCGGGGCTGAGAGAGCTCTTGACAGAAACTGTTCTTTCTCAAGAACAGCTCTTATCAGAACTATGGCTTGCCCAAGGTCATCCAGCCAGGTGCAAGTGGAGGAGTGGGGAATCAAACCCGGTTCTCCCAGATTAGAGTCTGCGCACTTAACCACTACACCAAACTGGCTCTCACACCAAACTGGCTTGATCAGAGCTTGTCCAGCTGGGAGCCTATCAGGATCCTCAGTATTGCAGTCTCCTTTACACACGGGGGAGTCCCTTTGCTACTGAGTATTCCAGATGTCCCAGTGGGCGAGGTTCTGCTGGTGCAGTTGGAGGCAGTGCTCCCTCTAAGCTGAGTTAGTGTGAGCTAGCTCACAGTTTCTTAGCCTCCAGCTCACACATTTTTGTCTTCGCTCGGGAAGGACGGCTCCAGAGCCAACCGATTGATGCAGTAGCCAAATTGCTCGCCCACGACTTCAATGCCAGTAGCTCACCAAGTAGAATATTTGCTCACAAGACCCCGCAGCTTAGAGGAAGCACTGGTTGGAGGGTCCCCAGTTCAAGACGTACTTCTCTGGACTCCTCTGGCAAGGGTAGCATTATGAAAACAAAAAGTCATGTCCCGTGACGAGACGACAAAGCAAACACAACATCGTGGTCACCCTAGGTCAAAGGCACTGTTATTTCAGCAGAAGAGGCCAATAAAGCCACCCCAAGGTCTCTGCATAAGAAAGGTTCCTGTTGGGCATGGGGCTGTTAGGCATTCATAGATGGGAGAGAAAGCATACACAGACAGATACATGTTGGCAGATAACTGATTGCGCAGTAATGTGCCAATACGGGTTTAGAAGGCATTACGAAGAGAAAACTGAGCATTAGTCAACAGTGTGATACCATGGTAACAAAGGCCAATATCATGATTAGGCTGAAGCAAAGAAAAGCGTTCTGGCCAAAACAAAGGAAGCGACTGTGAAAATCCACTTGACATTGTACAACCTTGCTGAAGAAAACTAGACTCTGTTTTGACGTCCAGTGTCTGAGGGGGATGTTGATAAACGGCACATAACAAATGCAAGCGTGTCGTGGCATCATGTGACCCAACCACGAGATAACTTTCAAACAACCAGAATGTTTCATTTTAATAAATCTGTATTCGTTGGTGTCGTTATTACCCGCCTGTTTTATCCATTAAAAGATCTTCAGCGACCGCATCCCTGAAGCAAAATGACCCTCCAAACAGTCAATTGAGTCAGGGGTTGAATGGAATTGAATCGTTAACGTACAAATTCTATGTATGGTTATTTAGAAGTTAAGTTAGCCTTGGAGAGACTCACCACAAATAGCTTCAGCATGCAGATTAGGAGGCTCCTGGTTCAAAATCCACTGGACCCTGTGGAGAAGTGCCCTTCACCCAAAAATTCAGCCCAAGATTCCAACAATTGTGACTGCCCTCTGTCCATGTACAGCAGCCCAATTGCAGGCTAGTAGCTGGCAGAAGAGAGGGGGGTCAAGGAAGGAGCCATCGAGCTCCAAGCAGAGAACGCTCAAGCTCATGTCTGTGCTAATGGCCCTGGCCGAAGTAAGACAATGGCTTCCTACCTCACATCCGGCTGCAAGGTCACACCCCAACGGGACTACTAAGAGCCAAGTGGCTAGAAAGTAAATGCTTCCTTCTGGGGCAGGAAGATCCAAATGACCTCCAGGTAGGATGGGCTCTCCTCATGGTAGATTCTTAAATTCTCAAGGGAGGAGGAGGAGGAGATTGGATTTATACCCTGCCCTTCCCTCCCGGAGGAGTCTCAGAGCGGTTTACAATCTCTTTTCCCTTCCCCTCGCCACAACAGACACCCTGTGAGGTAGTTGGGGCTGAGAGAGCTCCTTTGAGAACTGCTTGAAAGGGAACAGCTCTGAAAGGACTTGTAACTGTCCCAAGGTCACACCAGCAGCTGCACGTGGAGGAGTGGGGAATCAAACCCGGTTCTCCCAGATTAGGGAAGAAACTCTCTTATTCTCTTGCTCTTAGCTTCCAGCTCCTCAGGCAGGCACAAGCCATGATGGCCCTAACTGTTACCTAGGGACTCCCATCTTGTTCACGTGGCAGGAGAGAATGGGAGAAGTCCCAACCAAGGGAATGATGAAGAGTAAACTTCTGCATCTTCTAGAAAAGCTAGCTGTCCTATTTAAGCATCATTTAGGAAGTACCTACTATAGGGAAAGGGGACTGCGCCTTTCCTTTGCTCCCTTGCTCAGCCCAAAAGCTTGAACAAAACACAGAAAACTTTCTTATATTTTGAACGGTCTCCCAGTTCTTCCTTCCTCACACTCACATGGAGGGAACCTCCATATTCAGAGGCAGTAAACCTACGAGGGAACATCTAGAAAGGGCCTCGGCCTTCATGCCTGTTTTGTTGTCCCTCCAGAGGGACTGGTTGGCTGCTGTGTGAAACTGGATGCTGAACTAGATGGACCACCAGTCAGATCCAGCAGGGATCATATGTTCGTTTCCTCCCTCCCACTAACACGAACACATTTTCAGCGTTATGTTTTGCATCCACTGCTTGTAAATGGCAAAAGAGGCACAAAGAAATGAAGGGGATAATTAACGACAGTGATGAAAACGAGGCAAAGCAAAGACAACCCTTGAAATTTTAAAAAAGAAATGAAAAATGGCTTCATCTCCCCATCGTGACATGGGAGCTACTCAACCATTAATGGATCCTATGAACTTAAGGTGGCACCAAAGATAACCAACCATATGGGCAGTAGGGATGCCAGACTCCAGGTGGGACCTGGGGATCCCCAAGAACCACAGCTCATCTCCAGACTACAGAGATCAGTTCTCTTGGAGAAAACGGATGCTTTGGAGGGTCGACTCCATGGCAGTGTGGTGTAGTGGTTAGGAGTGGCAGACTCTGATCTGGTGGACCAGGTTTGATTCCCCCACTCCTGCTGCTGGCATGACCTTGGGTCAGTCCAGGGGTCATTTCGTAGAAAAAGAGCTAGGGGAACTCATTAGCATAACTCATTAGCATATGCCACACCCCCTGACATCAGGGGCCCGGCAGTGGACCTGCAAGGCCAGCAGGAGTTGCTCTACCTAGGGCTACCAGTTTGGTGTAGTGGTTAAGTGCGTGGACTCTAATCTGGGAGAACCGGGTTTGATTCCGACTCCTCCACATGCAGCTGCTGGGGGGACCTTGGGTCAGTTACAAGCACTTTCAGAGCTGTTCTCTCAAGGGCAGTTCTCGAGAGAGCTCTCTCAGCCCCACCTGCTTCACAGGGTCTCTGTTGTGGGGAGGGGAAGGGAAAGGGATTGTAAGCTGCTCTGAGACTCCATCAGGTAGTGAAGAGTGGGATATAAATCCAGTCTCCTCTTCTTCATTGTACTCCACTGAGGTCCCTGTCCCCCCTAGGCTTCACTCCAGGAGTTTCCCAAGCTGGATCTGGCAACCCGCTCTGCCCCCATTCCCCACCGGTGGCCGGAGGGACCTGGTAGCCCCAGCGGGCAGACCGATCATTTATGTCTTTTGAATGGAATCAGCTGCCAGCACAGGAAAGAAGAAGACAAAGAAGAAGAAGAGGAGGAGGAGGAGATTGGATTTATACCCCGCCCTTCACTCGGAGTGTCAGAGCGGCTTAAAAACTCCTTTCCCTTCCCCTCCCCACAACAGACACCCTGTGCGGTAGGTGGGGCTGAGAGAGCTCTTTCCAGAACTGCTCTTTCAAGGACAGCTCTTGTCAGAACTGTGGCTTGCCCAAGGTCATCCAGCAGCTGCAAGTGGAGGAGTGGGGAATCAAACCCGGTTCTCCCAGGTTAGAGCCTGCACGTGTAACCACTACACCAGTGAGTCTTGCTGCCAATGAAGTGGGATCATTTTGGAGTTGACATGATGGGAGAGAATCACTGGACTGGCCACCACGCATTTGTCTGGGTCCTCTAAAGATTTTCCCACCTGTACCGGATTTGCTCCCACAGAAGCAGTTTCCACACATTTTGGGTGCCTGCTTACAGGAAACCTGAATTTCCTAGCTTTAGAGGAATTAATTTTTTTTTTTTTAAGGCAAGGTGAAAGAAAGAGTTTCCTCTAATGTATTTCCCCCCCACCCCCATTGGCAGGATTTCCTTGTTGATTTTAAAGTGATTTTAGTCAATTACGTCTTTACCAAATTAGTGAAATTATAGATAATTATGCAATTAGGGTGAATATGTGCAGTCATGTAATAACAATGTGAAATTACAATATGTACTGATGTCAAGAAGGCATATAGTAAGTAAACATAGTGATAGGGAAAGCGATGTCTTTGGGAACCAGACCCCAAAATGGCTCTGGCTGTCGACAAGTTCTGGATATTCAGTAATTTATTTCCAAAGCCCTAGAACTGATT